>NC_080672.1:354342053-354642053 GCF_030247195.1 Topomyia yanbarensis | reverse complement strand
GCAAAACGTATAGCGAAATTCATAAGAATTACCTTATGATGCATAGAAAAGTAAGAAAATTATGTTTTCATAAGATTAATATGAAAACATGCGACTTTTACGATTATCTTAACATTTTATAAGGTATTGCGTATGCCGGTCGTTTGAGTTTCATACGAACATCTTATGATTCTCATAAACATAAGTGAAATGTATAATATTGTCTTACGAAATATTAAAGATTCCTTATGAAACACGAGATCGTAGCAAACCGATTTGACAAAATAAATTCCAATTCATAAGATAATCTTATGATTTACATACGTGCTACTTATGGCTAAAATTTATGCGATATTCCTATGAAGGTTTTTTTTGCCTTAGTGTAGAAGACTTTCCAAACTCTGCATATTTTCACGCGAACTATTTAACAATATTTGGGTTTGTTCGTGAACCATCTTATAGCTTATAGCGACTAGTGATGGGTACGCGCAGCAGATTAAAATAAAACTAGTAAGGCCTCGAGCATCGTTATTAATTTGGCTCCAATCCAGATGCCGGAGTGAAAACAAAAACTGCACTGAGCAACAAAAATATATTAAAGAACCACAAATCGTATTCGTGATAAAGTTCACAAAATAAGAAAACCGCGAATCAGTTACATTTTTACGATCCAGTTAATATTGTCACGTTACCCCGAGTAAAAAATCCGATAGTAAATAAACATGAACATGAGTTATGCAATGAAATTGGACTAAACCGTTTTGCGCGTTAAGGGCACAAGACCTAACTTAAATTAAGTTTTGCTTTTTTGTGGAAGTTGTTGCCGCCTATAACCGTTAAGGCCTATAATGCACTAATACGGGTTGCATTAATATCTTCAACCAAGCTATTTGCAATAACATTCTTGAAAACTTTGCTGAAGACACTAAGTCTCGAACTAAATTTAATTGGAATTAGTAATGCATCCAACTGGAAAAATTAATCAACAAAATTATGCAGCTAAATACTAAACCTGCAAAAGCTGATGGTTTCCAAATTATGGTATCTTGCCGCCATTCGATACCCAAATGTACATCATGAATAGCGAAAAACGTGACAAATTTTCAATTTTTTGTATTACCAATCTTAGCTAGTAGCACTATATATAAGTGATAACCCAAAAAAGTCAATGCACATAAAAACCGATTCTGACCTGTTAGAGACAAGCGTAAAACGCCATTTTTCATCAGTTTCCATGTAGGTGTTTTCGTTGAGCTATTTTGCTTGATATTTACATGATTTATCAACTATGGGATCCTCACTAAAATATTAGTTACAGATCCCAGATCCCACAATTTACAAAAGGTCCCCATAACGTTTAAAACATTAAATTCTCAATGTAATGAACAGATAATAAACTTCCAAAATTATTATTTGAATATTTAAATAAACTAGTCAGCATCAAACATTTTTTCTTCAATTTAAATATTTTGGTTTGGAGGGGGTTTTAACCCCCAAACACCACCCCACCCCCCCCCCCCTTGGCTACGCCACTGCTCGTTTTGACACTTGGTGTACGAATGTGGGTTCAAGATATCTCGAAAATTATTATTGAATGCTTGAAATTTGCTTTCGTGGTGTATCAGATTGCCACCACTAACCCCTACCTATAACATACATATGTCCAAAATTTGAAGAAAACAGTTATCTTTTGAAGTGATTCCAGAGCGTTTTTATGTTGAAAAGTCAGAAAAAAAAAACTAAGGAAAGTAAAGAAACGTGTCACAGTAATAGGAATCGTGACTCTACCACATCCGCTCGAAAGGTTGAAGCATACTCTAGTCTCCATCCTTCCCTTATATACTACAGCCCGATTGTGTTACAGTAAAGCACCACCAGCAAAACTGATGACAAAAGATGATGCCGACAGGAGACAGACAGAGTAGATGAAAGCTAAAGTATCTTGAGGGTTGGAATCGAGTGCTGTGGGAGGCCCCAAAAACGATGCCTGTTTGCAAATGCTGAGCCCATCGTTCAATACGATCCTTCTATGGTAGATGGTTTGTTTTCGGGTTACGATTGTGACTTATTTTGTGTAGTGTAATTAATTGTTTTTTTCATGCACCGTACAATTCAATGACACCTTGCACGATGACGACATTGAAAGAAGAAATAACAGTTCAGCAAACGTATTTACAAGGAGTTATTTCTAAAGCGATTCGAACCGAGGTAACTATGATCGAACAAAAGAAAATATAAGTCCATGTACACAAGTTCTCTGAACTGTTAAAAAAGTGAGATTAAACATTTTCATGCAATGTAATTGGAACAGAGATATCTTCCACGCTAATCCATGAACCACGGGTAGTAATGAAACCATCTACCAATTATGTACCGTTTCACACTGACGGCAAGGGTATAGGTACCATCCCTCAACACCACTGGAAGTTGTTAGCATTGTGCGAGCAAGAGCTTTGTTCTCGAGTTTTCCTTCTTTTCGTGTATGCCCTGCACCACACTCATACCGCTACCGATAAGCGCGCATGGATGGTTGGAAGTGTAGACAGGAAAAGTGGCAGAACTGACATCACGTTTATGCTAAGTATGCGGTTGGGTATATGTATATGTACGTTACAAGATGTTGTGGACCATCATCATTCGTGCTGAAGATATTTTGTCCTTAGGTATTAAGAAGCGGGGGAGTCAATTTGTAGAAGATGGTTCAAATTGGATACTTGGCATGTGTGAAATAATTATCCGCGCCATGAAGATGAATGAAAATGATCTATTTTTGAAATAATGGAATTGTCTATTCATGGGAAAAATGCATTTAATCCACCTAGAAGTATTAGAGGATCTTTCTTATAGTTCTTAAGTGTATTCATAATTCGCAATTGTAGACCTCCAAAAAAGTCCTTGTGTAAAATATGCCAAATGTGTTAGAAACTATTTTTAAATTTGCAGGATTTAACTATATACTAGAGTGAAAATATGACCCCTAATGGATCATCCTGAGTCGATTTTCAGTCCCATCAGGAGAGGAACAGACCCAGTTTGACTCAATTCGGACAAATCCAGCTATCGGAGTAATAAACTGATTCATACAGCGGTGAATTTGTGAGTTTGCAAGTTTTCTCCATGTAATTTGTTGAAAAATTCCATACCAACTTCAAGTACGTTGGTCCGATAGCTAAACTTGTCTGTTTTGCCCTAATTCCCCCTTTCGTTTGAGACTGAATTTATAACTAGGAAAAAAGTTGAATACGGAAGACCCAAATAGGTATTTCTTATGTGAAAAAACACAGAGAATCGATTGAAGATAATTCAATTAATCTCTCGAAACGTCTAGTGTATACTGGTTCAAATTTATATGGAAGAAATTATTTCCTGCAGAATGTAAGCTCTACCTGGAGGCTGAAAGTGGTTGATGAAAAATAATAATTCGTATGTAGAAAAATCCAGGCAATTGATTTGATGACCGTGCGAAACGTTTGTATCCGTTTTACCCCATATACCTTACTCTACATTTCAAAAAAAATGCTAAAGCGGCTGATCAAAAAGTAATTTTTTATGTTAAATAGTCCAGGGAATCGATTGAAGATAGCTAGAATGACAGAGCGAAACGTGTTTACCCGTTTTGTCCTAAATCTTCATATAAGGTATGTGTAAAAATATACCTTACTCGTCATTTCGGAAAGAGACTGAAAGCGGATTACTGAAGTAGTTTTTCTTACGTAAAACAGTTCAGGGAATCGATTGTACATACTTGCAATAACCGCAAGAAACATGTTTACCCATTTTACCCCAATGCTTTCCCTTATAAAAGTATTAAATTATACTTGCCCCATATTTCAGAGGCTGAAAACAGCTGATAAAAAGTAATTTTTATGATAAATAGTCTTGGTTATCAACTGTTGTTACGGCATTTAATAAGCAAGGGACTGGAAGGTGAAGTATATTTTTACATTTCTTACAAAAGAAATGTATAGGATTCGCTCAAACTTTGAAAACTTTTTCCGAGGCCCGGAGGGCCGAGTCTCATATACCAATCGACTCAGCTCGACAAATTGAGACAATGTCTGTATGTGTGTGTGTGTATGTGTGTATGTATGTATGTACAAAATGTCATGTAATTATCTCAGCAATGGCTGAACCGATTTTAATGAAATTAGTTTCAAATGAAAGGCCTAACGTTGCCATTTGACACTATTATTTTTGATTTTCGATATGTTGTTTACTTTCTGAGATATGGGCGATTTTGTCAAAACACGGCAGGTTTTTGCAAATAACTTTCAAACAATACAATTTTGCACAAGCAGCGGAGATATTGAACATTTTGTATTTTTAGTCCGCGCTTACCAATTTCTCCTAACTAAAAATGAGATTGTTTCATACAGAGTATTGCTTTACTGGTGTTTTAGGGGCAAAACTAAACCGATTTTGAATATCGGGGTATGAAAACACATCTACGAGATTCAAGGAATTCGATGTTGAGAACATTTTGTAAATTACCTTTATAATAAATTAACTATTTCTCAAAAATCAATATATAAGTTCACTTCAAAGACAAAATAATGTGTTGATAAAGAAACAGTGATTTCTAGTATTTATTCCTTGGATTAGGCATTGCGTTCAATCATGAGGGAAATGTTGGATTGTATATCAATACACAGATCAACAAGTAATTCACCTAGTAGTGAGATAAAAGATTTCTTATATAATTATACTCGTGGCGTCACCGAAAGCAACTGTATGTTTGAAGCCCAAAAATCTAGCGAAAATTTAACTCTTTTGCAAGATTTAGGTTATACTGGTTATGGCGCAAAAATTACTAATTACATTATTTATGATAAGAATGTAAGAAACCAATATATCATAATAATATACCTATAAAAATAATGTCACTGCATTAACCATCATTTGCCATTCCTCACACGCCCCCCCCCCCTCCATCTCTCTCTCCCTCCCCCCCTCTCTCTCTCTCTCTCTCTCTCTCTCTCTCTCTCTCTCTCTCTCTCTCTCTCTCTTGCTCTCTCTGTCTCTCTTCTATCGCATCTATCTAACTATTTCTGTATCCATTTCTAAGTTGTGTGATAAGATCTTCTGCCAATCTGAAATATTTATTAATTGTAATTGCGAAGGTTTGAGAAAACAAAACTATTTCTTGTCTGCTGCTACATCAACTCAACTTTAATTCAATTCTATTCAAAGCCTGTATCTACACTATACTTAAGGAAATTCATGGCTATATCAGAAAAATATTTGGCTTAACTGGGTAATATGAAAGCTTGACGATGAAAATTTTCAAAAGAGACATTCCATGTGCAATATTTAAACTATTCGTATCTCTATTGAATTTTGAATGAAATATATGCTCAAAGACTGAAAGCTGAAGCCAGAAGGATTGGACTTGCCATCAACGTTTCGAAGACAAAATACATGAGAGGAAGAGGTTCTAAAGACGACAATGTGAACCTCCCACCCGAGTTCGGATTGACGGTGAGGAAATCGAGATGGTCGACGAATTCATGTATTTGGGTTCACTGGTAACCGACGACAATGATAACAGCAGAGAAATTCAGAGACGGATCTTGGCGGGAAATCGTGCCTACTTTGGACTCCGGAGGACGCTCCGGTCGAACAAAATTCGCCGGCGCACGAAGTTGATTATCTACAATACGCTGATTAGATCGGTAGTCCTCTACGGCCACGAGACCTGGACTATGCTCGTGGAGGACCAACGCGCCCTTGGAGTTTTCGAACGAAAGGTTTTGCGTACCATCTATGGTGGCGTGCAGATGGAAGACGGAACGTGGCGCAGGCGAATGAACCATGAGTTGTATCAGCTGCACATTCGTTGTATTGGTACGAACTTTCATGAAAAATAACGGATCAAAGACCAAAAATATCCACAAATTAGATCCAGGAAAAGAAGTCTCCCAAAGTACCCACTCTCGATGGGGGATGCAACTACAATGTGTCTTCTAACTTATCGTCGTCCATATCTGGATATACTGAGTAGTTTGAACCATTTCTTTGGTCTGTATAGGACTTATTTATCCATATTTTCTGCACGAGAATTCCGAACGAAACAATATGAAAGCTATAAGGATGAATGGAAAGAGACTGCATTGCAATCAACTGAATGCACCTGCTATCGACATAGCCTAGACATTTCACACTATTTACTTCAATGCAAATAAAAACTTTGAAATATGTACCTGTCTCATTCACGAATCGCATTCTCCCTGTCGTTCTCTGTTCAAGGGCCTTGAAAGCACATGTGACCTTGTCACATTTTACTGTATTCAATTGTGCGTTAAAATACTGGACCTGGAAATTCTATTCTGTACATAAATCTTTTTTCGGGAATATGTGACCAAAAAGTAAACTTCGAATTCCAAAGCAAATTGAACATTCCAGGTTCCTGATAACTAATTAAGGTACAACAATAAAGTAGAAACACCAGATAATCTTAAAACGACGCCGTCAAGTAAAGAAGCATGAAAACAAAAAGAATAAAACTAAAAAAAGATGGAAGCCCTAGAAAGTCCATTGCATATTTATTAGCCTTTTCTCAGAAGATGGGATTTTCAAAAACATTTCAAAACTTTCTGATGCAATGGTTCTCAAATTCGTACAATCCGGTTTATTCATTTTCTTTATTCAAAAATGTTTTTAGCTTCAAATATATGACCATTTCTTTTTAATTAATTATTTCATTCCGCATCTTTTTATTCGTTTTGTTCATCTGCGTTCATTTTACTTATTTTATTCGTTTCATTCTTTGGATTCACTCTGGTCACTTTACTCTTTTTGTGCATTTTACTCATATCATTCATTTAACTTATTTTATTCATTGTTTTCATTGTATGCATTTTATTCATTTTTTCCAGTTTATTCATTTTGTTCATTTTGTTCAGTTTCTTCATTTTAATAATCTGACTACATTTTCAGTTTTAATCATTCCATCCAAATAATTTATTTGATTCAATTTATTTCTTTATATTAATTTATAACCTTTTACCATTGTTCAATTTTTCATTTTAAACAATGCATTAAATTCTGCTCATTTGCTTCTTTTTATTCATTTTATCACTTCAGCTCATTTTGTTTATTTGATTCGTTTGTTTTATTTATGCATTTCATTTATTTTTTTACTTTATTCATTTTGTTCATCCATTCTTTTTATTCATTTGATTCATTGTATTCACTGGATGAACTAAATCAATTTGATTCATTTAATTCATTTGATTTATTTGATTTATTTGATTTATTTGATTTATTTGATTTATTTGATTTATTTGATTTATTTGATTCATGTGATTCATTTGATTCATTTGATTCATATGATTCATTTGATTCATTTGAGTTATTCGATTCATTTGATTCATTTAATTCATTTGATTCATTTGATTCATTTGATTCTTTTGATTCTTTTGATTCAGTTGATTCATTTGATTCATTTGATTTATTTGATTCATTTGATTCATTTGATTCATTTGATTCATTTGATTCATTTGATTCATTTGATTCATTTGATTCATTTGATTCATTTGATTCATTTGATTCATTTGATTCATTTGATTCATTTGATTCATTTGATTCATTTGATTCATTTGATTTATTTGATTCATTTGATTCATTTGATTCATTTGATTCATTTGATTCATTTGATTCATTTGATTCATTTGATTCATTTGATTCATTTGATTCATTTGATTCATTTGATTCATTTGATTCATTTGATTCATTTGATTCATTTGATTCATTTGATTCATTTGATTCATTTGATTCATTTGATTCATTTGATTCATTTGATTCATTTGATTCATTTGATTCATTTGATTCATTTGATTCATTTGATTCATTTGATTCATTTGATTCATTTGATTCATTTGATTCATTTGATTCATTTGATTCATTTGATTCATTTGATTTATTTGATTCATTTGATTCATTTGAATCATTTGATTCTTTTGATTCATTTGATTCATTTGATTCATTTGATTCATTTGATTCATTTGATTCATTTGATTCATTTGATTCATTTGATTCATTTGATTCATTTGATTCATTTGATTCATTTGTTTCATTTGTTTCGTTTGATTCATTTGATTCATTTGATTCATTTGATTCATTTGATTCATTTGATTCATTTAATTCATTTGATTCAATTGATTCATTTGTTTCATTTGATTTATTTGATTCATTTGGTTCATTTGATTCATTTGATTCATTTGATTCATTTGATTCATTTGATTCATTTGATTCATTTGATTCATTTGATTCATTCGATTCATTTGATTCATTTGATTCATTTGATTCATTTAAATCATTTGAATCATTTGATTCATTTGATTCATTTGATTCATTTGATTCATTTGATTCATTTGATTCATTTGATTCATTTGATTCATTTGATTCATTTGATTCATTTGATTCATTTGATTCATTTGATTCATTTGATTCATTTGATTCATTTGATTCATTTGATTCATTTGATTCATTTGATTCATTTGATTCATTTGATTCATTTGATTCATTTGATTCATTTGAATCATTTGAATCATTTGAATCATTTGATTCATTTGATTCATTTGATTCATTTGATTCATTTGATTCATTTGAATCATTTGATTCATTTGATTCATTTGATTCATTTGATTCATTTGATTCATTTGATTCATTTGATTCATTTGATTCATTTGATTCATTTGATTCATTTGATTCATTTGATTCATTTGATTCATTTGATTCATTTGTTTCATTTGTTTCGTTTGATTCATTTGATTCATTTGATTCATTTGATTCATTTGATTCATTTGATTCATTTGATTCATTTGATTCATTTGATTCAATTGATTCATTTGTTTCATTTGATTTATTTGATTCATTTGGTTCATTTGATTCATTTGATTCAATTGATTCATTTGTTTCATTTGATTTATTTGATTCATTTGGTTCATTTGATTCATTTGATTCATTTGATTCATTTGATTCATTTGATTCATTTGATTCATTTGATTCATTTGATTCATTTGATTCATTTGATTCATTTGATTCATTTGATTCATTTGATTCAATTGATTCATTTGTTTCATTTGATTTATTTGATTAATTTGGTTCATTTGATTCATTTGATTCATTTGATTCATTTGATTCATTTGATTCATTTGATTCATTTGATTCATTTGATTCATTTGATTCATTTGATTCATTTGATTCATTTGATTCAATTGATTCATTTGTTTCATTTGATTTATTTGATTCATTTGGTTCATTTGATTCATTTGATTCATTTGATTCATTTGATTCATTTGATTCATTTGATTCATTTGATTCATTTGAATCATTTGATTCATTTGATTCATTTGATTTATTTGATTCATTTGATTCATTTGATTCATTTGATTCATTTGAATCATTTGATTCTTTTGATTCATTTGATTCATTTGATTCATTTGATTCATTTGTTTCATTTGTTTCGTTTGATTCATTTGATTCATTTGATTCATTTGATTCATTTGTTTCGTTTGATTCATTTGATTCATTTGATTCATTTGATTCATTTGATTAATTTAATTCATTTGATTCAATTGATTCATTTGTTTCATTTGATTTATTTGATTCATTTGGTTCATTTGATTCATTTGATTCATTTGATTCATTTGATTCATTTGATTCATTTGATTCATTTGATTCATTTGATTCATTTGATTCATTTGATTCATTTGATTCATTTGATTCATTTGATTCATTTGATTCATTTGATTCATTCGATTCATTTGATTCATTTGATTCATTTAAATCATTTGAATCATTTGATTCATTTGATTCATTTGATTCATTTGATTCATTTGATTCATTTGATTCATTTGATTCATTTGATTCATTTGATTCATTTGATTCATTTGATTCATTTGATTCATTTGATTCATTTGATTCATTTGATTCATTTGATTCATTTGATTCATTTGATTCATTTGATTCATTTGATTCATTTGATTCATTTGATTCATTTGATTCATTTGATTCATTTGATTCATTTGATTCATTTGATTCATTTGATTCATTTGATTCATTTGATTCATTTGATTCATTTGATTCATTTGATTCATTTGATTCATTTGATTCATTTGATTCATTTGATTCATTTGATTCATTTGATTCATTTGATTCATTTGAATCATTTGATTCATTTGAATCATTTGATTCATTTGATTCATTTGATTCATTTGATTCATTTGATTCATTTGATTCATTTGATTCATTTGATTCATTTGATTCATTTGATTCATTTGATTCATTTGATTCATTTGATTCATTTGATTCATTTGATTCATTTGATTCATTTGATTCATTTGATTCATTTGATTCATTTGATTCATTTGATTCATTTGATTCATTTGTTTCATTTGTTTCGTTTGATTCATTTGATTCATTTGATTCATTTGATTCATTTGATTCATTTGATTCATTTGATTCATTTGATTCATTTGATTCATTTGATTCATTTGATTCATTTGATTCATTTGATTCATTTGATTCATTTGATTCATTTGATTCATTTGATTCATTTGATTCATTTGATTCATTTGATTCATTTGATTCATTTGATTCATTTGATTCATTTGATTCATTTGATTCATTTGATTCATTTGATTCATTTGATTCATTTGATTCATTTGATTCATTTGATTCATTTGATTCATTTGATTCATTTGATTCATTTGATTCATTTGATTCATTTGATTCATTTGATTCATTTGATTCATTTGATTCATTTGATTCATTTGATTCATTTGATTCATTTGATTCATTTGATTCATTTGTTTCATTTGTTTCGTTTGATTCATTTGATTCATTTGATTCATTTGATTCATTTGATTCATTTGATTCATTTGATTCATTTGATTCATTTGATTCATTTGATTCATTTGATTCATTTGATTCATTTGATTCATTTGATTCATTTGATTCATTTGATTCATTTGATTCATTTGATTCATTTGATTCATTTGATTCATTTGATTCATTTGATTCATTTGATTCATTTGATTCATTTGATTCATTTGATTCATTTGATTCATTTGATTCATTTGATTCATTTGATTCATTTGATTCATTTGATTCATTTGATTCATTTGATTCAATTGATTCATTTGTTTCATTTGATTTATTTGATTCATTTGGTTCATTTGATTCATTTGATTCATTTAAATCATTTAAATCATTTGAATCATTTAAATCATTTGATTCATTTGATTCATTTGATTCATGTGATTCATTTGATTCATTTGATTCATTTGATTCATTTGATTCAATCGATTCATTTTATGCATTTTATTCATATCTTTAATGTTATGCATTTAATGTTCAGTCATTCGTTTTATTTCATTCAATTTGTTAGTATGAGTCAATTTATTCTATTAATCTTATAACTATTTCTAAATATAATCTTAATTTTTATTTAATAACCTAATCTAATTTGATTCATATATATTATAATTTTGATTTACATTAATTTTTCTACTCATTTTATGAATTTAAAAACCTATTATTTCATTTTTTGCTTTACTTTTTTTATTTCGGTCGTTTTGTTTTTTTTTTTCAATTTGTTTATTTGATAAGGCACGTATGCGTTAGCTTAAAGGTGCCATTTTTTCATTGTTTTACATTTTGAATTTCTTAAAACTAGGGGGTTACACATTTCAATATTATTTTGTTTTATATAATGAAACTAAAAAAAACTACAGCTAACTTATACATATAAAAGAGGGTATAATATAATATTCGTAAGATTTGGGGGACGGGTCATTTTGTGTGTTCTTTGTATAGTAATTCACTTTATGATTTTTAGAAGGGAGATTGTAGAAAAAAATAATTATTAACTAAGCGGAACATTGTACAAGCTTATTAACTAGAGATAACTAGAAAGAGTGGTTCAAGATTAAGGGGAATTAATTAGGGCTATTTTAAAGTAGTGGTACTGTTGTGCATTTCTTAATGAGATTAAATATTGATCAACTAAAACTAGAAGATAGGGGGGCACATAAATTTTGGGAAGATATTCAAGGGGAGAAAGGGGTGAAGTCATACATCTGTGTATCAGAGACATGGGAGGGTGGGTGGACAAGGCTGAAGGGGGGGGGGGGGGGGGGGTGAGATATAAACTTTCAGTTTCCGGCATCAGGAATCAACGGCCAGGATTATAGATTCGAACGGATTGATCAGCTAACACTAGAAGATAGGGGGGCACATAAGTTTTGGGAAGATATTCAAGGGGAGGAGGGGTGAAGTCATACATCTGTGTATCAGAGACATGGGAGAGAGGGTGGACAAGGCTAAACGGGGGGGAATATAAACTTTCAGTTTCCGGCATCAGGAATCAACGGCCAGGATTACAGATTCGAACGGATGTATCAAGTATTGGGACACCGGGCGGTTTTCCTCGAGCCGGCAGGGGTTCCTCCAGACGATTTCGTAGTACGGCTCAGATACGGATCGGGAACACACCGCGCTGCGTGTGTGATGTTGTACTGTAGATCTCGTGTTGTTGGTTCATTCGACAGATGTTTTGTCTCGTCTTGGAGTCGTATCAAACCATCGTTGGGGTACGGTAGGCGGAAGAGGGCACTTCTGCGAATGATAAGAGAAAAGATAGGGGCATTTAAATTTGGATATTGATGGTTTTGAGGAACGTATATATAAGGGACATGTAGAGAATATCGCGGCTTGCTAGTACAACTCGAACCGGGACATTGGGTGATCTTCCTCGGGCCCGAAGGGAATCGAATAGTTGAGATCTGGCAGAACAGTACTCGGCGCATGCCCAGACAACATGTTCGATTTCGTGATAACCGTTGCCACAAGCGCAGATACCGCTATCCACGAGCCCAATACGCCGGAGATGTGCGTCCAGCGTGTAGTGATTGGACATGAGCCGAGACATCACGCGAATGAAATCCCGACCCACATCCATCCCTCTGAACCAAGGTTTCGTCGATACCTTAGGGATTATCGAATGTAGCCACCTTCCCAGTTCACCATTGCTCCATGAAGTTTGCCAACTTTCGAGGGTTCTCTGATGAGTGATACTGAAAAATTCGCTGAAGCTAATTGGTCTTTCATATATGTCACCTTGTAAAGCGCCCGCCTTAGCTAAAGAGTCCGCTTCTTCATTACCTGGAATGGAGCAATGCGAGGGAACCCAAACTAAGGTAATCTTGTACGATCTTTCAGACAAAGCACGCAGGCGGTCCCAGATTTTCCCCAGAAAATATGGAATATGCTTTCTAGGTTTCATTGAACGGAGAGCCTCGATTGAGCTGAGGCTATCCGAGACAATAAAGTAATGATCGGTGGGCAAAGTATCAATGATCCCAAGGGTATACTGAATAGCAGCAAGTTCTGCGACGTAAACTGAAGCAGGATCATTGAGTTTGAATGAGGCGGTGAGGTTTTGATTGAATATACCGAAGCCAGTGGAGCCGTCGAGGCTTGACCCGTCGGTGTAAAACATCTTGTTGCAGTCGACTTCTCGAAATTTACTATGAAAGATGCTTGGGATCACTTGCGGGCGTATGTGATCCGGGATTCCACGAATCTCGTCTTTCATGGATGTGTCGAAGAATACAGTTGAATCAGAAGCATGAAAGAGATTGACACGGTTGGGATAGTATGAAGAAGGATTGATATTTTGTGCCATGTAATCGAAGTACAAGGACATAAATCGGGTTTGAGAATTGAGCTCGACAAGCCTTTCGAAATTTGCAATTACTAACGGGTTCAAGATATCGCATCGGATGAGCAATCGATATGAGAGTTCCCAAAATCGATTTTTCAGCGGAAGGACGCCCGCCAGCACTTCTAAACTCATCGTATGTGTCGAGTGCATGCAACCCAAAGCAATACGCAAACAACAATATTGGATTCGCTCTAGTTTGATGAAATTTATGTTCGCAGCGGAGCGGAAACAGAAACTCCCGTACTCCATCACCGACAATATTGTTGTTTGGTACAGCCTGATCAGGTCTCCTGGGTGGGCACCCCACCATGTTCTGGTTATTGTACGGAGAAAGTTGATCCTTTGTTGGCACTTCTGTTTCAGATACCTAATGTGACATCCCCAGGTTCCTTTAGAGTCGAACCAGACCCCGAGATATTTGAAAGTTGAAACCTGAGCAATAGTTTGACCCATTAATTGAAGCTGTAGTTGCGCTGGTTCACGCTTCCTTGAAAATACGACTAGCTCAGTTTTCTCCGTGGAGAACTCGATACCTAGCTGGAGGGCCCAAGCAGACAAATTGTCCAAGGTATCTTGCAATGGTCCTTGCAGATCGACGGCTTTGGAACCTGTAATAGAGACCACACCGTCATCTGCAAGCTGCCTTAGCGTGCAGGAATTGACAAGACATTCGTCAATGTCATTCACGTAAAAGTTATAGAGAAGGGGGCTTAGACATGAGCCCTGGGGAAGACCCATATAGCTAATTCGTGATGTCGATAAATCACCATGCGAAAAATGTATATTTTTTTCAGACAGCAAGTTTAGCAAAAAGTTGTTTAGAGTCGGTGAAAGACCATGCTGGTGCAGCTTCTCAGAAAGAATTTTGATAGAAACTGAGTCAAAAGCCCCCTTTATATCTAGGAAAACTGATGCCATCTGCTCTTTGCTAGCATAAGCCATTTGAATTTCTGTTGAGAGCAACGCAAGACAATCGTTCGTCCCTTTGCCTTTGCGGAAACCAAATTGTGTATCTGACAGTAAGCCATTTGCTTCAACCCAATTATCGAGGCGAAACAAGATCATTTTCTCGAACAACTTTCGGATACAGGACAGCATCGCAATCGGTCGATACGAGTTGTGGTCGGAGGCTGGTTTTCCTGGTTTTTGGATGGCAATGACCTTCACTTGCCTCCAATCATGAGGGACAATATTACCCTCAAGAAACTTATTAAATAAATTCAACAAGCGTCTTTTGGCAGAGTCTGGCAGACTCTTTAACAAGTTAAATTTGATTCTGTCTGGCCCTGGGGCTTTATTGTTACATGATAAGAGAGCAAGTGAGAACTCCACCATCGAAAACGGTGTTTCGTTCGCGTTATTGTGAGGGGACGCGGCGCGGTAGATCTTCTGTGCCGGGGCGGAATCCGGACAAACCTTCTTGGCAAAATCGAATATCCAACGGTTTGAATATTCCACGCTCTCATTGGTACTGTTTCGGTTTCGTAAGCGCCGGGCCGTACTCCAAAGAGTGCTCATCGATGTTTCTCTCGTTAGTCCGTCGACGAACCGGCGCCAGTAGCTACGTTTTTTGGCTTTTATCAAACTCTTCATGCGCGTTTCCGCCATCGCGTACTGTCGGTAGCTAGCTGGCAGCCCGTCGTCCCGGAAGGTCTTATACGCAGCGGCCTTCTCCGCGTACACGTCTGAGCACTCTTTGTCCCACCATGGATTGGGAGGACGCCCGCGTGAATTCGCGTCTGGTACGCGTTTAGTCTGAGCTTGAATCGCGGTATCGAGAATCAAGCCAGCCAGGAACCCGTACTCTTCCTCCGGAGGAAGCTCTTGTGTCGATTCTACTTTTTCGGATATCGCGGACGCGTAGCTCTTCCAATCAATATTTCGTGTGAGGTCATACGAAACATTGATTGTATTCGGTGGCCCTGAACCGTTAGCAATATTAATTACGATTGGCAGATGGTCGCTGCCGTGGGGATCAGAGACTACCTTCCACATGCAATCTAACCGCAGCGATGTCGAGCAGAGGGACAGGTCTAAGGCGCTCGGACGCGCTGGAGGGGCAGGAATCCGTGTCATTTCACCCGTATTCAAAATGGTCATATTGAAGTTGTCGCAAAGCTCATGGAGTAGGGTAGATCGATTATCGTCATGAAGGCAACCCCATGCCGTGCCGTGGGAGTTGAAGTCACCTAAAACTAGCCTCGGTGCGGGGAGGAGTTCCGCAATATCGCAAAGCCGTCGGTGGCTAACTGAGGCTCTAGGGGGAATGTAGGTGGAAGCAATGCAAAGGTCTTTGCCTTTAATTCTGGTTTGGCAAGCGACAACTTCAATGCCTGGTGTCGAGGGGAGGTCGATCCGATTGAAAGAATAGCACTTTTTGATCCCCAAAAGTACTCCTCCGTAAGAGTCTTCTCGATCCAAGCGAATAATATTAAAATCGTGGAAGTGTAGGGTTATTTCTGAAGTGAGCCATGTCTCGCATAGGGCAAATGCATCGCATTTCAAATTATTTAGTAAGATTTTAAACGAATCGATTTTCGGGATAATGCTTCTGCAATTCCACTGTAGAACAGTGATTAAATCCTTGACCTCGTTCGATGAATTAGCCATCGAAGGATACAATCGCTGAAAGAAGGGGCCATTTCGCAGTGAACTGCATCAAAAATGTTTTTACTGCGGGGAGAAAGCTTATCAAGATACTTTTAAGGGGGTCAGAAATGTTTAACGCTGTAAGAATACGGTCCACAATGTCAGAGAAATTTATTAAGCCAGCACTGTTTTCTTTCTCTGGCTGAGATATGGGAACACTTGGGGTTTTTGATGTTCCTGGAAGTGCTGGGAACTCCTTTTCTGAGCTCAGGAGCGACTTGCTTCGGTTTTGCACCAGTACTTCCTTGAGTAGTTATTTTAGGGGGACCATGAAGAGACACCTTCTGGCCTTTACGACGAAGCTTGGAAGAAGAAATGTTCTTCCTTTTTCTACTACTTCTAGGCACAGCAGAAGATGTTCCCTCCTGGGGTTCATCACAGTCGCCTTCGTCAGTAGACAAGTTGGTAAAGATGTTCGTAGAGACAGGTGGCGTAGCTATCTTAAGCATTTCTGCAAAAGATCGCTTAGAGCGTCCCTGAAGGGAACGCTTAAGATTTTCCTCGCGCTGTTTGTACGCGGGACATGAAGGGAGATCATGTGGGTTTCCCCCACAGTAGAGACACTTTTCGACATCTCTACCACAGGAATCATCCGCATGATTCCCACCGCATTTCCCACAGCGGGCTTTATTGCTACAATGGGAGGCTGTGTGTCCCAATTGTTTGCAATTAGTACAGTTCATGACCCGCGGCACAAAGAGGCGAACAGGTAGACGAACCTTGTCAAAGAGGAGGTAATTGGGCAGGGCAGAGCCGGCGAAGGTCACCCGATAAGAGTCTGAGTTGACGTATATTTTCTTGCCGTCAGCTGCGACTGATGCTGAATGCAAACGTTTGCATTCCAGTATCTTCACTGGCTTAAGCATGGGGTCTTTGAAACAGCCAGTCCCATATTTTAGCAGGTCCTCGCAATTCAGACTCGAATCGGAAACGACCCCACTGACTTCAACCCTGCTAGCTGGAATATAAACCCGGTACTCCTTCGTAAAGGGCTCGTAGCCAGCAATATCGTTTGCCTGAGTAGAACTGTTAACCACCACCCGAAGCTTATCAGGGCGAATTTTCGATATTTCTGTCACGGCCGAATACCGATCCGTCAGAACTCGTGAAATCTGCAACAGATTCAAACACTTTTTTTCTTTGGTCCGGAAGAAGATCACAAATGGCCCGGTGGCCGAGCTCGGATATACCTTGAGCCGGGGAGCCGATTTTATTTCGACGTCCATCTCACCTTGAGATGAACCGCCGTCAGGGGAAGTCATTTTTGCACGGGCCTATTGCCCAGTGCACGTTATTAAGACAACCAAGAAGGGGAAACGAAAACTAATACTTAGCTTGTGTATGTAACGGTATCCAGACGGCTTACTAGAAGAACACTGTTTCACTTCACTGACCGGCTAACGGTACTCAGAAACAGAAACACAAAAGAAGGGAAAAAATACTGAAACCTCAACTAGGCGCAGAGTGTGCAAATAACCTTGAATGCGGATTAACACTATTTGTCGCTATAGAGTGTACGGACCGATGCCAAAAGACTTCTATCTCGACTGAGTGCTCGATAACGAATGAGGTCGTTTTGTTGATTTCTATGATTTATTCAGTTTATTCGAGATTGTATTCGTGCAAGACTAGAAACTGTTTTCATCCCACCTCTAGTTGGGTGCTTACTTCTCGTGCGTTCTGCAAACTAATCCAATAGAGTGTGTGAATGTGTAAGAAATGTCTCATCTCACTGCTAGGTGGATTAAATCGGTTTTTCATGATGGATTTGATCTCATCATAGTTTGTTTCAACAATATCGTCTAGAGACAATACTTGATTTGATACGTTTTCATATTTTTGTAAGACTTCGGTTTCAATAGGACTCACAACGTTAAGATTAAAATTATGGACGCTTTCAAACTGCTGAGCAAATTTTTGAGCTTTTTCTTCGTTTGTAAGAAGTATGTGGTCACCTTCCTTCAAAACTGGAATTGGTTTCTGAGGTTTCTTAAGAACCTTAGAAAGTTTCCAGAAAGGCTTAGAACTTGGCTTGATTTGTTCAACCTCTTTCGCGAAATTTTCATTTCTTAAGAGTGTGAATCTATGCTTAATTTCTTTTTGTAGATCCTGATAGATACATTTCATAGCAGGATCACGAGAACGTTGATATTGACGTCTTCGAACATTCTTCAAGCGAATCAGAAGTTGAAGATCGTCGTCAATAATAGGAGTATTAAATTTTTTCTGTGTTGTTGGTACTGATAAATTTCTAGCATCAACTATAGAATCACTTAAATTTTGTAATGCCGTATCAATATCAGCTTTATTTTTTAAATCAAGGTCATGATTAAAATTATTCTCAATATAAGTTTTGTACCTTTCCCAATTCGCTTTGTGATAATTGAACACTGAGCTAATGGGATTGGAAACAGCTTCTTGAGAAAGTGATAAAAGGTTACTGGAAGATGATTAGAATCAAAGTCAGCATGTGTAATCAATTCGCTACAAAGGTGACTTTGATCTGTCAAAACCAAATCAATTGTTGATGGATTCCTTACAGACGAATACAGACGTCCGGAATGAACGTCGAAAGCTCAGTTCGAAAGGCTTTGAAGTCGGAGATCATCACTGTTATAGGCGGAGGTGATTGCGTTTTCTTCTCATTGGCATTATCCGCAATGCGATGAAATTTAGAAATTTCATCAGCTTCACATTCGGATAAAACATCGGATGAGTTACTGCTGTCAATTGAATTTGCGGGTGGAGAAGATACCCTTTTCCGTTTAGCTTTAATTTTTGGTACACGGCCTTTCTGGGAGTACCCAGGCATGTTGGAAGAATTAAATATTTCTTTAGGCTGAATTGTTCTTGAAAAATGTTTTAGTCTTGAAAAAGACTGATTGAGTAGAAAAACTAGGTAGTCTTGAAAAAGATTAATTGTCGAAAAAATTTAGGTAGCCTTGAGAAAGACTGTTGCTGTTGAAAAACTCTAGGTAAACCAGGAGCCATCAAGATTTATGACCGGTTCGAACGAAGGTTCAAGCCGGTATGGCCACTCTGACTATCTACAATCGATTCCCATGACCTTTTACATTTAAGCAATACAACTATTGATCAACTGTATGTAGACTCTTTTCGAAATATATTGCCATGATTAATTTCTCTCTTTAGTTTGAGGAAAAATTGGGTAAAACGAGTTCACACGTTCCGTGCGGTCATTCTATCTTTCTTCACTCGATTCCTTTGACTTTTTTGCACAAAAAACATTACTTTTGATCAGTGGCGTTAGACCTACATAAAAATGTTGAGTAAAGTTAAACTAAAAATTCAATATTTAGGAAAAATTGGGGTAAAACGATTTAAATATATATTAAATATATCTTCTGAGAAGTTTCATAATATACCTCCTAAGTTGACCATTTCGGAATTATGTACACTTGCCCTAAAAACTGTTTTTAAACATATTTTAAGAACGGGACCTTGTATACAACATCTAATCACGCCATTTAACTCAGCACTCAAATGTACACTAGAAATAGTCAAGACGGTCACTTATTAATTTTCCTGCATTTTCCATCCCAATCTCAGTGGCTATTTTTATGATCGATAATACAAAAAAATAAAAACGCTTATAGAAACTGATCCTGACGTTCTAGAAACAAACAAAAAACGCAATTTCCATCAATGTGCTTCTACTTTCCGAAAATCAATACGTGGTGGTGACCAGGGATGCCAACGGTACCGATAAACTACATTTTTTTCGGTATATTTACATTTGCACAGGCCGTACAGCCCGCTACAGCGACGCATCACTACAGACTAGGTGTTTGTTCAGGAACACCTAGTGATGTCTGATTTTTGCAAATAATCGATTATCCGTTAATCGAATAATTTTTTAGAGCTTGATTAATTCATTCAATTAATCGACCAAGATAATCGATTAAAATCAATAATCGATTACTTTGTAAACCAAAAAAAAGGTCGCTCGACACATTTTGAAAAATTTGGAGAAGATTCGTCAAATTTTTTTTTTTTTTGCTCTGCGACTTTCATTTTCAATGTAATCCTTCATTAATTATGCTCTCGGATTATTGATAGCAGCTACTCGATTTGCTCGATTATACCGAAAGCTTGTAATCGATTATTGATTTTTCGATTATTTTAGAAATTAAACGATTGTTTGCGTTAATCGAGTAAAAAAAGATATCATTAAACACAACTCTTTTCTCCGTCTTTGGAGCTAGCATCAATCTGGCGCTAGTTTTGTCCTTCCACTAAGTTAGTGTCGGGTTCTGATGCGACGAAGTCGAAACGCAAATTCCATAGCTAATGGTATACTGAATTATTTCTGTGAAGTGGTACTTTATGACTTCCATCGAAAATAATTACTGTTCACTAAGTTTAAGAATGCCCAGCAGCCTCGAGTGGTCGTAACACGGCTCTGTGGGTCACAGTGGGATAGGATGCTACTTTCGACGATGAAAGTTTCTAGTGCTCTAGGTATGTATTCTGGACATTTGGTGCCTTTGAGAAATGAACATTATTTTGACAACTTTGATTTTGATATAGATAAGCAAAAACTAATACATACAATTACTGCTTTCGACTACGAAAAGAATCAAAGATTGAGTGACTATTGACTATTTCCTTATTAATATATGGTTTGTTGACAAAATTTGGCTACCTATTGATTAGAAGGTATTCCTCCATTTGAATTTTAAAATTCTACTACACTATGCTTTCATTTATAAAACTTGCAGTCTATTTACCCTCGTTTATTTTGTATTTTCTAAATAATGAACTTTTAAAACCGAACGAAAACTTATTTCGAAACCACCCAAGTAACAATTCTGGTTTTATGGCATACTACAAGTACATTCTAAGTTTTAAAAATGGTTTCAAGAGAACTATAAAACATCAATTGTTAGTAGGGCATCTATCCCACCTCGCAAGGGGGAAACTCCAACATCAAGCCCGATTCTAAAGCGAAAAGGTAAAATCATTTTTTCAATCCAATCGCATATGACATTGCGAAACACCGTTACAACAACAAAGCGAGTTTCGACGTGCACATAATTTAATCCGCTCCACCATCATCATCACGAACCAATTTCAGCCATACGCCGTCCATCGTTCGTAACAAACAAATGCGTACATACCATCCTATACTCTTCGTTTGATTCACAGAGTTCGTAAGCACAAAAGCCAGTTCGAAAAGCGGGTTGAATGTGATAGGAACAATATCCATTATGATGATTACGACAATGTCTCTTCTCCGCATACACACAGAGCTCTGCCGTCTGGCCTAATATTTCACCAGATTTCCACGTATTTTTTTCCCATTTCACCTCCCATACCGTCACTGCAAAGCGACTCTGGGCAAATTGACATAGACGGAATATGTCGGCGTTCGCTGGGAGATAAATAGGAAACTGGCTTCTCATCCCACAACCATTGCCGACACTATTTATTTTTGCAGCTTTTCATCTCTTGTGCACGATTTCCTTCTGCGAATACACACTTCAGCACACTTTCAACCGCCCTCTGGCTACGATAGATGCAAACTGCGGGTTTCACTGTTGTAGGCAGAAAAAAATATCACTATCCTTCACATCCTTCCTAGAATAACAACGGCCTTTGCTATGCGCGACTGACTTGGCAGATAGTCAACGAGCACGAAAAGTCCCAATTATCACTTACTGACTGCCCTCGCCATAAGTCAGACCTGCACAACAGTTGATATGCCAAGTAAGGGATGACGACCTTCGCCAACTTCCCAAACAAAGCAAGGTAACATCTCCAACAATTAAAGCTAAATGAAAAAGAATCGGCCACTTTATTTATTCAACGTAATCAACTTATGCCGTTGTATACATTCACTCGGGTTCGGGGGAAACCCCGTAATGAAAATAGCAATGAAACAATACCGACCCACTAGACAGGACAGCTGCTCTTCGCCTGCGTTCAGCTATTCGAATAGTGTACCACTAGTTATCTTTGTTGAGCCACACACCACGTTCGACAAACGGAGCGCACAATTCAAAAACTTTTCCTTCGGCACCACTTCTCCCAACTCAACTCAACTCAACTCAACAAACACCGATCCCGGTGCACTGTGCCACCGATAGCAGCAGCAATATAAATACTGAAACAGTGGAGTTTTTTTTTGGGTTTTCCTTCAGTGCTCCACTACAATGGCCACACGAAACGAACGACGGCTGAAATCAAACTGACGGATTCCGATGGTGCCTGGTTTGGTTATTGTGTACCGAGCGAGCGCTCACCGAACAACCGAACGACCGACCTACCGAACGACCGGCTTACAGATGCTGCTGAAAGGATCAGAGCATCAGACTCTCGCTCTTCGGTTGCTAACTCGCCACTCGCTTTGCCGGAGAGCTTTTTCCAAACGGGGAAATTGTAAATTTCCCACGGTATTTGTAAGGATGGATAGAATTGGTAGGAACACGACGAGACCGCGAAATTGCGGGATCGCGAACGACTTTGTACCGTTACGAAACACCATGCGTCACCATACCAGGGTTAGTCTGATGGAGGTACATGGTTACCGGTGGGGTTCCATATTGTGGCAGCAGATGTGTGGCGGTTTTCAGCGTTTTGCTTTCTAATAATATAGAACATATTGAAAGAACTCCTTCGCATATATTATTGGTAATGAGCTTTTTGAATGGTGTGATAAAAGCAACTTGGATGTACAGATGTTTCAATTTTGTAGATTACGGGTAATATGTAATCGCTATTTACACAAAACGCATTCTATATTCAATCATCGCTGTAAACACAAAAAACGAGAGATTCCCTCTAAATGTCTCATGTTTGTTTCTCACGCATGATTACTGCGAGCTACAATCAACATTGGATCCGGTTTCAGTACACCCAAAGACTCTTCCGACAACAGAGCAATAAACCCAGATGGAAGGCCAAACAATTCTACCAACCAGTGTTGCCACATTTACATCTTTACCGGGAATTTGAACAAAAACTGTTTCAACTATTCTCTTTATTTTACTTGCACTGTTTGCGATTAATGTTCAAAACAACGAAACCTCAAAGAGAACTTTAACGTAGAATGTACAAAAGAATTAAATGTTGCAGAGAACAAACCTTTATTTGTTCTTAAAAATATAATGTAAATATTAGGTTTAATTGTCAAGAATCGTTGTTTTTTTTTTAGAAATGCGGCCTCAAAGTCGGTTTTTTTCATTTTCGTATTAAAATCGCAATTGATTAATTGAATATGTTTTACAAACTTGTAAATATCACTAACATACAACGGGGACGGGCATATCGTAGTTGGTAGGTAAATCGATTGCCTTGTACGCAGCTCAACTAGGTTCGATTCCCAACCCAGCACATAGTGCTCAAGATTTTTCTAACCCAAAAAAGAGGCAATGACACTAAGGTTAAAACCTCTATAATCAAAATAATAGAAAATACAACATACCAATTCTGCAAAACCCATAGCTGCCCAAGTAACAATTGAAGTTTTATAGCCCGCTAGAAGTGCAATCTAAGTTTTATGAGTGACTATAAAACTATCATAAAACCGCAATTGTTACAAGGGTGGCCTTTCTAAAGTTATTTTCTATGTAAAATTGCAGTATTTTCGCCAAATATTTTGGTTTTCAAAGGCACGTTTTAACAACTAACTTTGGATATACTGATATGTTATTTCAATAAGAAATTAAATTAGTTCAAGAAACTGTATACGGTCGTCGAATTTGATGAACATCAAATTTGTGAGCATTACTTTAAATTATAAAATATATGAAGGGTTGATATTTAAAGTTGTATAACCGTCAATTTTACAAAATTCGTTCTTTTTTTTTTTGAAACTCTAAGCTAATGCCGTAATTTTGGCGAGAAGACCAAATCAAAATTTTCAATAGTTTTATTGTTAGAATTTTTCTTAATTGCAATTTAAACCTTTTTGACCCAGTGCCAAGCATGGTTACCAAAAATACAGAAAAATCTGCATTTATACAGAGTTTTCAGCATGTATGTACAGATATACAGATTTTTGAGAAATGATGTTACAAATTTTTTTTTTCAGTTTCGGTGTTACTTCCTTTCCGTCTCTCTAAGCTTAGCGCTCTATATTAAATATATCTTCACTTGTGAGAGTGGTCGCTCACTCTGAAATGTGAAGGTTTCAGACACTTTATACACAGCCTAGTGAAGTGTCAAAAAATGCAAACCGAGCATGAGGGTTTTGAGAGGAGATATACAAGAGAAAGCCCATGCAAAGCTTTAGGGATCTTCCGTGATTTACATTCATTGCTAGTTTTACTGTTTTTGACTCCACAAGTCTGGCAAACGCCTGGCTGAATTATACTCCCAGAAACGTTAATTGTAATATTCTGTAATTCTTGTTAATTCTCAATCTTTTGTATGAAAATTCGACAGCTACATTGGTCACTAAATGTATATATTATATTACCAAAAGTCATTAAAGGTAGAATAAAATTATTCTTCCATTGTATTGTACACATCGATAAAGTTCAACTTTATGAATGTAAAATATCAGAACGTTTTGTATTGGTTTTTTACGTAAATATGAACAGGTCCTTGTTTGAAGTATTTAAACCATATTAGTTAGTATCTTCGATAGATTATTCAGCAAAAGGTTGAACGACTAAACTAATTCGACACAGATATCGACACAGATTTTTCGAAAAGTAAAGACAGATGAAAAGATTTTTTAACACAAAAATACTTTTGGCAACCCTGGCGACTGCTTTGGTAAAACGCATTTCAGCGAAAGTGATTCCCAAGGACCTAAGTCGTTTTCGGTGGTATTTAACGTTATCATTAATTAAAAAAAGTTTGTCCAAAGAAATATTGCATATACACTCGCATTTCGTCTTACCGGCAAAGTAGTAACAAGAGATATTCATTTAATCTAAAATCCCGAAATATCGAGTAACGAATTCACTAAAACAAACAAATAAATATCTGTGTATGCTTTATGTTATGAATACTGTGAGCGTTTATTGAAGAATCTTAACTATAGAATTGCCAAAAATGACCTAATACCTTCGCGAAGCATATCTCTCTGACTTCCACTTCGTGACGCTAAATAAATAATGGTTGATATAGGACTTTGAACTATCAGACCCCCTCGACTTATATGTGTTCAAATTTCAAGTGGTCGTATTTTCCTCAATTTAAAGCGAAATCGTTTCAAGCCTTAATAAGTGTCGTATTACTTGTGTAATAAACAAACAATCGTGAGTTTTTGTTTTTAATCTTAAAAATGAAAAAATGCGAGTGTTTTTCTGTTCCTATAAAAATTGGAAATGGCGGTTATACGACTTTGAATATCCACCCTTCAAATGTTAATCAACTACACTACCGGTCAAAAGTTTAAGGTCACCCTATAATGTAAATGTAATATTCAAAAATCTATGGTTTTATTAATTCATTGTTATTAATTTATCATTTATAATTATTTATAATTATTTTTCGACCCATTTGTCTACGATAGACACATACAATATGTAGTTTTTTTCACTTTCCAATAATGAGATGATCATCTTCGAATTAGGTCAATTTGAATAGATTTTTTTTCGACAGTTACGATTTTCAATTTAAGAATATTTCTACTTATCTTTTAATAAAGAAAAATATTAAAAAAAAACAATTTGGAATATAATTTTTGGAGTGAGCTCTTGCAGCACTAAAATGTTACACGTGTTATGAGCTCGACGCATCGAAAGAATACAACCTGTCAAAACAAGTTTGTGTGTGATCTACGCGTCACCCAAAGGCGTCAAACATCCTGCTACACTCTGACCAGTAACGTGTAGCAACATAATATAGTCTACTGAGAAACCCACTCAATTATGTAAAATTTAAAAAAACACAAGTGAACTTAAACTATTGACCGGTAGTGTATACCCTGAAACTATGAAAGAATATTCTCAGATAAAAATTCTAACAATTAAAGCGAAGAAAAAAATGTTTTTAAGCTGACTGATGAGGAGATCCCTTTTTATTCAATTCGTTTATATGATAAGGCACATTTGCGTTAGCTTAAAGGTGCCATTTTTTACATTTTGAATTTCTTAAAGCTAGGGGATTACACATTAAAAATTTATATAAATATAATGAAACTAACGAAATTTTATAGCTAACTTATACATATACAAGAAGGGATAATATAATATTCGTGTTTTTGTATAGTAATGCACCTATCTGCTCTTTGCTGGCATAGGCCATTTGAATTTCTGTTGAGAGCAACGCAAAGCAATCGTTCGTGCCTTTGCCTTTGCAGAAATCGAATTGTGCATATGACAGTAAGCCATTTGCTTCGACACAATTGTCGAGGCGAAACAAAATCATTTTTTCGAACAACTTCCGGATACAGGACAGCGTTGCAATCGGTCGGTACGAGTTGTGGTCAGAGGATGTTTTTTTATAGTTTTGTCTCCAATCATGTGGGGCAATGTCACTCTCAATAAACTTATTAAATTAATCCAACAGGCAGAGTCCCGGCAGATTCTTCAACAAGGTAATTTTGATTCTGTTTGGCCTGGGGCTTTATTGTTACATGATAAGAGAGCGAGTGAGAATTCCACCATCAAAAAAGATGTTTCGTTTGCGGTATCAAGAGGGGACGCGGCACGGTAGGTCTTCTGTGCTGGGGTGGAAACCGGCCACTTCTTGGCGAAATCGAATATACAACGGTTTGAATATTCTACGTTCTCGTTCGTAAAGTTACGGCTTCGCATACGTCGGGTCGTACCCCAAAGAGTGCTCATGGATGTTTCCCTCGTTAATCCGTCAACGAACCTGCGCCAGTGGCCACGTTTCTTGGCTATCATCAAACTCTTCATTCACGTTTCTAGTGTAGCGTACTGTCGATAGCTAGCGGGTAGTCCGTTGTCTCGGAAGGTCCTATACACGGTGGCTTTCTCCGAGTACACGTTTGAGCACTCTTTGTCCCACCACAGATTGGGAGAACGTTTTTGGATGTTGCCGCTGGGTACCGGTTTAGTCTAAACTTGATTCTCACTGTCGAGAATCAAGCCAGCCAAAAACCTGTGCTCTTCCTCCGGAGGAACTTCTTGAGTGGATTCAATTTTATCAGATATCGCGGCAACATAGCACTTCCAATCAATGTTCCGTGTGAAGTCATACGAGACATTGATTTTTCTGATGATCGTGAATCGTTAGCAATTGAAATCACGATAGGTAAATGGTCGCTATCGTGGGGATCAAGGATCACTTTCCATATGCAATCTAACTGTAGCGATGTCGAGCATAGTGATAAATCCAACGCGCTTGAATCCGTGTCATATCTTCCGTGTTTAAGATGGTCATGTTGAAATTGTTGCAAACATATAAGATTAATGTTGATCTATTATCACCACGAAGACAGCCTCATATCGTACAGTGCGAATTAAAGTCACGTGGAACTAGCCGCGGTGCAGGTAAGTATTCCGTGATATTACAAAGCGTTCGGTGCCCTACCGAGGCTATAGTAGGAATGTAAATGGAAGCGACGTAAAGAATTTTGCCGTTGCTTAGAGCTTGACAAGAGACAATTTCAATGCCTGGTGTCGACGGGAGGTTAATTCGGTTGAAAGAATAGTAATTTTTAATCCCTAAAAGTACTCCTCAATAGAGACTTGCTCGATCCAGACGATTCTACTGTAGGACAGTGATCGAATCAGTGACCTCGTTTGATGACTTTGCCATCGAAGGATACGATCGCTGCTGGGGTCATTTAGCAGTCAACTACTTCAAAACTGTTTGCACTATAAGGAGAAACGTGGCTGAAGGATTTTAAGGGGATTAGTAAAATTGAAAGCTGCGAAAATTAAGTTCACAATATCAGAAAATTTGAAAAAAGGGCACACTTTGGCTTTCTGGTGTCCCTGACAGTGGTGGGTACTTCCGTTGGATTTATTAGATATTGTTGGCGCACTCTCAGAGGACACATTGGGACCCTTACGAGGTAGTCAAGGGGAGGCAAGATTTCACCTCTTCCTGGACTCCCCCAGGTTAACGAGAGTTGTTCCCTCTTAAGGATCAGATTCTTGCTCATTGTAGAGCCAAACGAGCATAGGGATTTTAGGACAGGACAGATGGCGAAACATTCAATAATATTTCTGCATAATAACGCTTCGAGTGCTGCTTAAGGGGGCGCTTGATTTTATACCCGCGTCTCTTGTACGCTGGGCATAATTTAAGAGCATGTGAAGGGCCCCTGCGGTAAATATACTTTTCAGTTTATCTGCCGCAAGAGTCATCCTCATTGTCTCCCTCGCATTTACCGCACAGTTTCTTATTGCCACAATAGGGGGTTGTGTGGCCCAACTGCTGCTCACAACAAGCAAGCTCGTTTGTCAGACCGAGATCATTCACTACAACACGTATCTTCTTTGCCCGACCACGTGTTATCCGAGTTACCGCCAGGTAGTCAGTTTCCGAGAAATTTCAATATATTCATTATAACCGGTTTCTCTCCGGTTCGAAAATACACTATCCATGGTCCAGAGGAATCTAGTGGGACTTGTTTTTTTACAGGGGATGTGGATACTGGCAACACTTCTCGTCACGATACAGTAGAGGCCGTCAGCTGTCACGTCAACGGGATTGTCACGACGACAACCGGAAATAGAGAAGGAGATAAGCAGTAAAGATTTGCTGTCATAGTCTTTTCGCAAGTAGTTTTCGTGTCGAAAAAGAAGCAACACAGCAGTTAAATCCTATAAGGGTTCATCCATAAATGACGTAGCATTTTTTGAGTGATTTTTAACACCCGTACGTAGCTTGACGGTAACCCTGCCCCCCCTTGCCACAGTAATTTTTTTTTTAAATTCTATTCTATTCCCCTTTAAAAAAGCTACGTAGCATGACATGACCCCCTACCCCCCCCCCCCCCCCTTCCCTGTCGTCACACATCATCACAAAATACAAAACTCCCCCCTCCCCCATATAATGCTACCTCATTTATGGATGATCCCTAACTATAGTTTCTCACGCTAAACATCACAGTGCAGTATAATAAACATTCCCTTCATGCAAATTGTAAGTTGTATGGTCTAGTTAATTAAAACATAACCTAATTTAAACTAATCAGGTAAGAACGCTACGGATTATAGGATTGCGGATAGTTTTTCCTTAATTCTACACATGCAAATCGATTTTGTAAGTAACATTTGATTAACACGAAACAACTATGAAACTTATACTTAATAAATTTATAGTAAAAGCCACAGTTACAACAGACAACCTCGGTCGTTATTCTTTGCTAAAAAGAAAGCGGATTTCCGCTACTCGCAGTTAGGAACAAGGGACAATGCGAGTGTAAGAGAAATAATGGATTTCCATGTTACCATCAGATGGTATTTCGCCTTCGGCCATGTAAGCAGATGTTAGATGCCTTTCGTACGGCGTTACTAAATAATAAGTGAAAATACGATAATTTTGTTTCCTTCTACAAAAAAATCGTACTACTAACGAATTAATTTACTAGTGACACACAACATTTCGCTCGACCTATGAACAAAAATTTTCGAACTATATACAGAAACGTTTAGTGAAAGTACGAAACATTTCGCTTCATTCAAGAAAAATAATTTCCTCGTCGACGATAACTTTCGTGCAACGTACATTAACATGTAAAATTACGAAAATTTTCATCCATCACCGTGCCATTTTTTTGATATTGGTGAAATGATTAAAACCAATTTCCAAAACGTTCTAACTATGAAAACAACTAACTATGAAAAAAATGCATTTACAACAAGCAATTATCATACAAGCTATACTAAATTTGAACCAATGAATCAGAAGCACAATGAACATCGCGAGTTTATGAACTGAACAATGACAAAGACCAAATTAAAGTAATACTTCAATTTTATTCACTAATAAAAACGATCCAAAAGTAAGACAATGAAAACCAGGACCCTATTCTCACAGTCATGTAATCTAGTGAATAGAAGAAAATAGGTCTAGGTGCCTTAACTGTGAGAATAGGGCCGCAGATAGTGTTGAGTGTATAGTGACTAGTAGATCATATTTCAAGTAAATCATCATTCTAACAAAACGATCTACTTTTGTTAGACAATAACAAGAAAAATTGGGAAGGATAAAAGTTTTTTTTCGAAATAAACGCTCGTGCTATTTTTAAATATAACCGTATAAGACACCATTAAGTTAAACAACTCTTCGTTGGGCTGCGAAAAATCAAAAACTCGATATGCTTCACCAAATCCAATAACCTGGAAATCTGCAACTGAAATTGTAGCACTAAAATTTAAAAATGTTTGTACTTAATTTAAAATTTATTGATATGGCATCACTACTCTGAACTAACGAGTGTCGGTCCAGGTTGAGCCAGAGAGGGAGCTGAGACCCACACGAACGAAGAGGAGCCAAGCCACCGCCACTAGTGAGCGAAAGTTTTGTGAAAGCTCGCTCACTGCTACATACAGCATGAGGCCCATATTTGCCAATGTTTTCATGTTTTTCCCAAGCCGGCCGGCGACACGAGCCGTGTGTGGGTGCAATGCAAATGCCTATCTGTGGGTGGTGCTGGGTGGTTTTAATGTTCGCCTAGCAAAACCATCATCACTATAGCAAACGGTGCAGTGATGATCATGGGCATCATCTGATACTCTGCAAATCACATGCTGGGTGCATGCGTACGCATTCGCTCCGGATAATCGGCACGGCATATTTTCCTATTCGCTAGCTAGACTGTTAGTTCTTGATGCTTCCGAAGGCATGCACGGAACAGGTAGCGGCAACGGAAATGGTGAAACTTTTCCGTGAGAAGCATTTATCTTTAGGAAAATTTCTTCTACTCGAATGCTCTTGGCACAACTAGACACTGAAACTTAAACGAAGGAATTAGTGCTGTTGAATGTGTAATGAGGTAATGAGGAGATTAAGTGCAGCCTGCATCTACCAGTGATGTTTGCATTAATTAAAACTAAAATCGCAGAAATATATTCTTTTTCACTAAACGGAATTGTTTAATCTGATCAATTTTGCACTCGAATGTAGATTGAAACTATGAAGAAAAATCAGTAGATATGGCAACATGTACATGATAGTTTGAGCATGGCATGAACTTTTAAAATTGGTGGAACTGTGGGTTCTGTGGAATATTTAATAAGAAATTGGGATCAGGCAAGTGGATAAACCTCAAGAGAAGTTCTAACACAATTAACTATTCAAAAATGGGTTTCTGATCAATTATCGCAAAAGAGACGACAGAAACAGGAATCCGATGACACAATAGCTGGCCTTACAAAATATTAAAAGTTTCTCAGGCACAACGCTAACAGCGAATCGGATCACATTTCGACTAATACATGATCTTAAAATGCATCTGAAATTAAATTCAATTGAATACATTTAAATAGCCGTAAACTCGAAGGCGTACTAACTGTTTTTTAAACCAGATTAACTTTTAAGCCGGCCTAAAATATTTGGTAAGTTTAAAGCAAACGATGCTGTCATTTGTATAGTTGCGTTCTGATCTGCGATACACGATAAAGTTAAAAAAGTTTTGTATTGATACCGTAATATTCGAATGAGAAAGTAAATAAAGATTACCACTCTTTGTTAGATACATCTACTTAAAAAAGCATTGAAGTATTAACTGAATCAGCAAATAATTTGGGTTTGGAGGGTGCAGGGGGACATGCTACACTACGGTGAAGTGCCTTCCATAAAAGAATAGTGGAGGAACTTCTTACCAAGCATCAGCAACGGAGTTCTAGTTGAAGAACCCAATTATTTCCTTCGTGACCTGACGACGAACTGTTGCTCAAATTTAATAGGTACTTATGATAAACAGTCTTTTACGTGATTACTATAAACAATTCGCACACTACGGCAACTCCAAAGTAAAGAGTACCTCCAAAAAGAAAAACAAATACAGCGACTCCATAATCTTCATTCTAATCTAATTCACAAACTGTTGTGCAACCTTGAACATCCGTTAAACCATCAGCGAATTCTCACATTTTCTGACAACTAGTGAGCTAATGAGTTTATCCCGACATCCCTTTTGTGCTCGTAGCCTTGCTGACGCTCATCAAAAACATCTTTAACCCTCGAGCACTCGCGCTGTTGTACTTTGTACAACACTTTGGGATTTTTCGTCATCATTTAGTTGCAAAGACATTTGAAAAAGTGTTTATTTTAATCAGTGAAGTGCTGCATTATTATTACTCGCGACGAATTCGCCCACATCTACTTGAACAAGTGTTTCACGAAAACTGAAAAAAAAATATTTTTCTTCGAAACACAAATGAACGCCATTTTGGATGCTATGAACGGAGGAAGCTCAACTAATACGAAATCGCAACAGAACAGTTCTGTGACAGAAGCGGTATCAGTGAAGCTTTCAGATTTCTGGAAAAGCGACCCTACAATGTGGTTCGTCCAAGCAGAAGCACAGTTTGTTCTAGCTGGTGTGGTAAAGAACGAAACTAAATACTACACAATTATCAGCAAAATCGATCAATCTGTCATCTCTCATGTGGCAGATTTGGTGCAGATTCCTCCGAAGGAAAACAAATATGGAAGTGTAAAGGATCGGTTGATTTCTCGGCTTGAAATGTCGGCTCAAGGAAAATTGGAGCAATTGCTGAATACTTACGACCTAAGCGATATGCGCCCGTCTCTCCTTTTGGCGCGTATGCAAGAACGCTTTAAAACGACCCTATCAATTTCTGATGGGAGCACTCTAGTACAGCTGGCGCAAATGGCAGATAAATCGACAGAATTTTCACCATCCCTCGTTGCCTCAATCTCTTCTACGGCTGGATACGAAGTCAGCGAACTTCTCGTCGCTGTTGTACTATCTTATGACAAACGCCATTTTGGGATAAACTGAGTTAAATATGCCACATTACTTGTTTAAGGTGAAGATATGTGGAAGCCACGTTGCTAGGCACCGACTCGCTTGTTTACATTGAGAAAAACTGAAATCTGAAGTGAAAATTCAAACGCACAAATGAGAGTTTTCGAACATTTTCCTTTGGTCATCTGTACATTGGCAGTAAATTTGAAGTTTTGTTAGTAAACGATTAAAGTTTCGCGAGTGTTTTTGCAGTGGTGTGAGAAAAAAGTGCATGTGAAAAGTGTAATGAAAACGATAAAAAGAGTGTTTCGAAAGGAACCCCAAGTGAAGAGGGGTGATATATTTGCACAAAATAGGAGCTACAGATGGCATTCCGTCAAAAACTCGGATTGATTGTATAGGAAAATATTCTAGCTTTCTTAAGTAGCAGTTTCGTGGCACACCATCAAGGTTAGTGTGTTGAAAAACGTATTTTTATATTTGCTCATGTCAGATACATGGTTGGGCAGGGGAGAGGGGTGTGTGCGACGTAGCAGCTATGTTGTGGCTCGCATGTATAATATCCTTAAAAAATCTCTACAAAGTGGCGTTTTCAGAATTTTGAAATTCTACTTGGTTACTTAGATATAGCGAGAAACATGATAAGAAATTGTGAGTTTTTTGCTTCAAATCATTGTTTCTAGGGATTTGCTCAAGTCATATTGAAGTTTTAGATGTTTTTATGTGTAAAAATGTCTGAGGAATACAATGGCATAAATATTTTCAAAAGAAAAATACACGAGTTGTGAGAGAAACACAGTTTTATTTTTAAACTGAAAATTAAGGATATTTGGCAACACTGTAACCAAAAATTACAATTTTTTCTAGATTCCCTGACTCATTTCCTTCAAAATGCATTTCACCGATTGTGTCTAGACCATATGAACGCAAAGATATGAATAAAAGTTAAAAATTTATGATTTTTTTCTATGGAAAATTTTCCATGCACGATTATGACACGTCATACAAATTTTGTCATCAATACACGCCTAGGACACGTGTGAGTGCGACTTTTGTTTACATTCATAGTAAAAACTCGCAACATAGTCAACCGATCTTTGTAATATTTGAGAGATTAATGCAGAATAGATAGAAGCATCAATTGTTTTCTTTGGATTGTTTATACCATTTATAAGTTTCAAGATATTCAATCTCAAACTTTAAAAATCGTTTTTCTCGAAATGTGCTAAATGGCGCTTGTCATAAAATAGCACAACAGCGACGATCTGATAACTGAGGTTCGTCGACTCAAGATTCCCAGTGCGAGAAGTCGATCGTTGTCGAGAAATAGGGAAACTGACATTCCACTGGGAATCGCTTGCTGGTACCATCGAAAGTACGGACGGAATGCGCACCAGTGCCGCGAGCCTTGTTCTTTCAAAGATCCAAAAAACTATATTGCAGTTCACCTGAAACGGCGAAGGTGAACGAAATCAGCGAAAGTCGCCGTTTGTTGCTCTACGACCGCTCTACAAGTTGCCGACATCTGATCGACACGGGGTCAGATGTTTCGATAGTTCCTGCCAAATACAAAATTTGTATTTGGTTCCTGCTACAAAGAGAGACCGCATCAAAGGATCGTCGGCGTTCCGTTTACATGCCGCAAATGGAACGATGATCAAAACATACGATTCTCGTTTCGTCACGACTGATTTGGGTCTCCGTCGACAATTTCGCTGGAACTTTGTAGTAGCTGATGTAACAGTTCCTATTCTCGGAGCCGATTTCCTGGTATTTTTCGGATTGTTAGTGGATCTCAAAAATAGCAGGCTCATCGATAAGAAAAATAACCTTAAAGCAGTTGGAGATATATCTACAGCAAAAATCCATACAGGAGCGACAATCGGTTTGAACCACCCGTTCAAAGATCTGTTGCTGGAATATCGTGAAATTACACTGCCTTCCACGATGCGACAAGCAGTAAGAGAAAGAGATGTGAAGCACCATATTTTAAGGCTCATAGACTAGCACCAGACAAACTAGACGCAGCAAAAGAGGAATTTCAGCTTATATCCGATTAGGATATGTGTCGTCCTTCCTCCAGCTCATGGGCTAGCCCGTTGCATTGTGTACCGAAAAACAATGCGAAATGACGCTTCGTAGGAGATTATCGGGCCCTCAATAGGGTTACAGTTCCGGATCGATATCCTGTACCCCACAGCCATGATCTATTGGATGCATTACAGTGTAAAAATATGTTCACCACGATTGATCTTCAGCGAGCGTACCACCAACTGCAGTGATGTGTAGTGATTACTCTTTTTGGTCTGTTTGAATTTATTACAATGCAAGATGGGCTCTGCAATGCAGGTGACATCGTAGTAGCCATGCGCTAAGGACGCAATAAAATTTCGCTGCCATTTTTCATTTTTCAGCGTTTATATTTTTTTTTGCTAAATTCCAGGTTTTATACACACTGCTGCTGAAAATTGAAAAAGTGGTTCCCATTTAGAAGTTTGTTTGTAGAAACAACGTAGCTGTGAATCCGGCTGCAAGCCTGAACTCCAAACATCATGACACGATCAGGACATAAGGACTTATTAATGACATGGGAACACAGTAGTGCCTTTCAAAGAAAGTGCAAATTCTCGATGCCCGTCATTCTCGCGCTCTTCAGGTCTGTCGCTTTTCCAAAACAACTCGTCGCTTCCATGATACCTTTCCGAGAACTCCGGCATGTTACTCAAATAGGGCAGGACTAAAAGGCGTGTCATTTTTTAGAAAACATAGTTGAGTGTGTGGAGTGTGGAGAAATCGCTATCCAGTTACCCGCAATTGCTGACGCCGTATTTATTCCTGTGTATTTGGACATTGTTATTGAGACCTATAACGAAAATAACAAAGATCTGCCGTCGACGAATATGGCGTATGGCCTGGAATATAATGGTTAAAGTACTACAAGCAGAATACACAAAAAATGTGGTGGAACGATGGTGCCTGAAGCCTGTTCCGGTTGCAGGGTATTCAAGAAAAAATGGTGAGATCGACCCAGTTTATTGTTATTTTATAGTTCATTATATCATTCATACCATACTATAATTAATAAATCCACATATCCACTTCCCATTTTTCTTCCCTACTAACAAACTCTTCCATCCGTAATACCTATGAAGATTGCGTGGGTTCCCCGTATCTTCTAAAGTATTCAACTAACATTTCCTTCCCATTAGCGATCGTAAGGACATGGCCAGGTGTGCAGTATCACTGTATCTGCCACCCATGATGAGTGCGGTCGTTTTTGCTATGCTATGCTACACAGCAAAAAAAATCATGCAACTTTACATCTTGCCAGATGCACATAAAAGGAGTGTCCCAATTCACATAAATTTACATTTTATTACATGTAAAAATGTGAGATGTTCGGCTTTTTCTAGGGCATTCAGTCTGAGTTTTACATCAAAAGAGTCACAATATTCAATTTCACATATCATAGCATGTAAAATCCTATTATCGGACAGAAAAATACGTCGTTGCGTTGTTTACGTCAAATGTAACTTTCATGTTTTCTAAGAGTATGCTATGCTATCATTTAGTTGCAAAGACATTTATCAATGCCAAACCACTATGTATTCCTCAGAAATCATGTTTTAGACAAGATATACTCATTTTTGTGCTGTAATATACCTAAAGTGCAACAAAACAATCTGAAATTATTTGATGAAACCAGACCAATAGAACGCGCGATGTGGGAAGTTCGACCAAACAATATTCTGTTCAATATATCTCGTGATCTCGATCATGTGGAGGGTTACTCCCTTCGGCAAACTTGTTCAGAAGATCAAGAGCTAGTCAGTGGAGGATAAAATAGTTTGATATAAAATTCTGCCGCTAGGTGACACCAGTGAGCATGTTATTTTTTCAGCTTACTATATCTCAAGATCAAGATCTTTTAGAAAGTCAGTATCTTCGACGAAGTTGCTAAGCAGGTGAGGTGGTATAACGGCTGCTTCAGAAAACTACCGTTAAGCGGCGCTAGTGAGCTTGTCAGTTGTTCAATCTGTATCTCCTGTATTTCAATTAACTAATTTTTTAGCGAGTAAGTACATTCGGAAAAGTTTCTCACGAGATTAAAACCTTCAAGGTTGTACATCGAATAATATATGATTCTTCCACTAGGAGGCGCTAGTGAACTTGAGCATGTAATTTTTTCGACCCACTGTATCTCAGTTTCCTGTCTCTTTGGAAGGTCATTGTTCTATTTTTTCTTCGAACTAAAACCAAAAATGGTGAATATCACCAAGGGAAAGAATAAATCGATGACATTCCGAAAATAAGTTCACTAAATTGTCAGATGACGTTCCTCTAACTCAACTAAACTAATTGATTCATTTATATCTGCGGAAGTTTTATAGAGATCGGAGCACTAGGCGCAAAGTTATAGCGTTTTTCATTTTGCTCCCTTACGGAGGCGAAGCTTATACTTGAAACTTTAAACGCGATTATCTCGAAATCGTGTTTTCCAAAAACATCTTTGCGGTGACTACGATTGCCGAAAAAGTTTTCAACCGATCTCAAATCTTTTTTTATTTTAATTGTTCGTAATACCGTAATAGTAATACCGAGTCCTTGAACGATTCCGTTTTTTCGTCAAAAAATAGTGAAAATAGTGAGTTTTTTGGAAAAATCGTTTCCATTTCCAACAAAAAGAAATTTTTCTTCAATGAATCGTACAAGGACACCACATGTACCTATACTAATGATTTTTTTTAAGTTTATGCTTCACTTGAGCTGTTGCACTGGATTCGTAGTCACGGCAAACCTCTTTGAAAAACGTGTTTTGCGGAAATTGTTATACCTTCGCCAATTTTTAATATTTTTTCATGCTCTCAAGTAGATTCTGCAAATTGGACATTGTACTACGCTAGACATATAACAAGTATTACATAAACTTACAAAAATTCAAACTTTTCCCTTTTTTCCCCCCATCTCAACATAGCTTATAATTGTAATATCTCGCAAAGTATTTTCATATCCACTCCCAAATTTTTACACAATCTTTGTAAAATGATTGTTAATATTTAAAGAAAATAATAAGTAAAATAAAATTGGTCCAACTTTCAACAAAATCAAGTTTTTCCGATAGTAGCAGTTTTCATAAGTTATATAACAAAAAAAAACTTCTTTGGGAATTTCTTTCGGTAAGCTCATTTGAAAACGCAACTTTTTTATTTAATGTTTTTTTTCCATATATCGCATCGATTCCAAGCTATAAGTGTTTGAGAATTGTTCAATTTTATAAACCTCAAAAGTTCAAAAACTAATAACTTGAACAAAATATCATATTCAGCCAAAACAAAAAAAAACGTGTCAATTATTTTTAGCTGAAGAATGCAAGAAAAAAAATTGGAAGGAATTAAAATTTTGGTTATAAATCTGACGTGGAATGACCCATACACAATGTAAACAATACATATTGAACTAATCTCATCCAAAATTTCAAATAGAAAATATCTAATGTAAAAAAGTCGCAGTATTTGCAAGAGATGCAATTTCATTCCGTACACCCTTTCCACATGATTCAAAAAATATAAATAATATATCTTCCACATGATCCTAAGAAATTCGTTAAATTCGTATTTTGGAGAAAATTTTGACTTTAACATTAAAGTCAAAAGTTTCCAGAAAAAAAACGAGGCGACACTATACACACGGTTTTTGCAAAAATATTTGCAGTCCTTTTGAATGCAAAAGACTTAGTAGATTTTCGGAAAGATGGAAGAGACGGGTCTTATGGCCCGCACCGCAACAATATGGGTATTTTCGGAATGGCCTTGACGAGTAGGTGCCAGAAATTTATGTTTGATGCATTTGTTGAAATCCAAGATGGCGGCTTCTGGTTTAGCGAAATTCGCTATAACCCAATCAATATGGTTATTTTCGGAATGGTTTCGACAAGTAGATGCCAGAAATTTATGGTTATTTTCGGAATGGTTTCGACAAGTAGATACCAGAAGTTTATGTTTGACGTTATTTTGAAATCTAAGATGACGACTTCCGGCTTAGCAAAATTCTCTATAACTCAATCAATAATAGGTATTGTCGGAATGGTCTTAACGAGTAGGTGCCAGAAATTGATTTTTGATGCCATTTCGAAATCCAAGATGGCGACTTCCGGTTTAAAGAAATCCTCTACAATTCAATCAATATGAATATTTTCGGAATGGTTTTCCGAAAGGATACAAATGTCGATATTTGACGTCATTTTGAGATTCTAGATGGCAACTTCCGGTTCACCGAAATGCCCGCATGAAAAATCTAGCCGATCACCCAAAACATCCTCGCTTATAAGATCTAATCATAAACCAGCGAAATGCAAAATATTTTTATGTGTTCATCCAGAAGAATGCAGTGAGAATGGAAATGAGAGAGGAAAGAAACATATGTGGTTTGAGTTGAGGGTTTGAATTGATTTAAATTAAACACATTGCTAAAATCTAAGTAAATTTAACTGTTTAATTAAAACTATTTGTACTGCAGCTTCAACTTCCAAAAATACCCATATTGATTGGGTGTTAGCGAATTTTGCTAAAACTGAAATCGCCATCGTGGATTTCGAAATGGCGTCAAAAATCAATTTTTGGAACCTACTCGTTAAGATGATTCCGAAAATACCCATAATGACTGGGTTATACAATAATTTATTAACTATTCACTGATTTATTAAGAATTCACTGATTGCAATGAATTTATTAACTATTCACTGATTGCAATGGACAATGGAAACTACGTGGAAGCACTTTACACAGACTTTAGTAAAGCATTTGATCGAATCGACATCCCAATGTTACTTTATAAATTAAAAAAGATGGGAATTGAGCCTGAGCTGCGTACGTGGTTAGAATCATATCTATCCAACCGCCAGCAAATAATCAAATTCAAAGGAAAGCAATCTAATCCAATTGAAGTCACCTCAGGAGTTCCACAAAGCTCTCATTTAGGACCTCTATTGTTTATTTTATATGTGAACGATATTTCCTTCCTTCTCAAAAAACTGAAAGTACTAATCTATGCCGATGACATGAAACTTTACCTGGAGATAAGAAATGCCGAGGATATTGATACATTCCAAAACGAAATTCTAGTTTTCCACACGTGGTGTCAAAAAAGCCTCTTACAGCTAAACGTGAAAAAATGCAATTCAATCACTTTTAGTCGAAAACGACAAACATCGGATGTTGTGATTACCTTAGGAAGACAGACTGTAGCAAAATGTGAAAGAATTAGGGATTTAGGCGTTATATTAGATTCCAAGTTAAATTTTATTGATCATTATAACACAATTATTCACAAAGCTAACAACATGCTCAGTTTTATAAAACGCTTTAGTTATCATTTTGTAGATCCGTATACATTGTATATATATACTATACAATGTATATATATATATATATATATATATATATATATATATATATATATATATATATATATATATATATATATATATATATATATATATATATATATATATATATATATATATATATATATATATATATATATATATATATATATATATATATATATATATATATATATATATATATATATATATATATATATATATATATATATATATATATATATATATATATATATATACTATACAATCAAAACATTATATATTGCTTATGTTAGGTCGATATTGGAATATTGCAGCATCATTTGGTGCCCTTTTTCAAGCACACATGAAGAACGAATAGAATCTGTACAAAAACAATTCATATTATTTGCCCTTCGTAAACTAGGTTGGATAGCATTTCCTCTGCCATCTTATGAAGCACGCTGCATGCTTATCAATATACAAACATTGAAGGAACGTCGTGAATTTGCAATGCTTTCGTTCATTAATAATATCGTCTCGCATCGTATTGATTCAGCCGAAATTTTATCCAAATTAAACTTTTATGCACCTTCTCGACAGCTACGAAACCGAAGCATATTTTCAATAACTCCATATCGCACAAATTATGCAAAATATGGCCCTATAAATCGAATGATGGCTGTTTATAACCGCTATTGCGAATCAATTGATTTTACAATGTCCAAACTAAAACTCACACAATATTTTATACATAAAAGAAATTCTAACGCATAAGAAAATGACTCTGTAAAAGCTGAAATTGTTTTTATAGCGAATGTGGCTAACCCGGAAGTCGCCATCTTGGAATTCAACATAGCGTCAAACATCGACCTTTGTATCCTACTCGTCAAAACCATTTCGAAAATACCCATATTGATTGGGTTGTAGCGAATCTCGCTAAACCGGAAGTCGCCACCTTAGAATTCAAAATGGCGTCAAACATAAATTTCCTGCACCTACTCTTCAAGACCATTTCGAAAATATCCATATTGACTGGGTTATAGCGAATTCCGCTAAACCGAAAGCCGCCGTCCTGGATTCCAAGATTGCGTCAAAAATCAATTTCTGGCATCTGCTCGTCAAGACCATTCCAAAAATACCCATATTGATTGGGTTATAGCGAATTTCGCCAAACCGAAAGTCACCATCTTGGATTTAAAAATAGCGTCAAAAATTAATTTCTGGCACCTGCTCTTCAAGACCATTTCGAAAATATCCATATTGACTGGATTATAGCGAATTTTTCTAAACCGAAAGTCGCTATCTTGGATTTCAAAATGGCGTCAAAAAACAATTTCTGGCACCTACTCGTCAAGTTCAGCCTGGCGAGGAAAAATTTTTATCGTGGATTTGTTTCCAGGAAAATCCTATGTTCGAAGATGAATTTGGTAGGAAACTACTGGCATGGTAAGGGATTAGCAGTAGCGAAAAGAATATGTGCTGTAAAAACCTGTTTAATCCACCTAATGGTGCGATTATACTTTTCTCATTTATGCAGAATATGTTTGCATGCCTGGTTTAGTTTTATATAATGTTTGAAGCGTAATAGAGTAGTTATTCATAAACATAAATCATAAATCAATATTGGAATTTGAAAAAATGACACAAAAATGAAGGCATCAGCAATTAAAGTAAATTAATGCCACTTTAAACCCACTAATTTCATGAATGTGGATGCCCATTTTATGTGAGAATTAGACTGATCTTTTTTCGAGGGGCTTCGGAGATCCTCATAATTAATCAATGTTTTTTGAAATATATTTTGAGCAACAACCATTTAGAGTTCCACATTATGCAATTTAGAACCTATTCTGAATACATGAAAGTGGTTCCAAAATTTGATAAGACATAAGGTAAATATTCCGGAGAGTAGATTTTCGTACAAAAAAATTTTGTTCCGAGATATCACAAGACGTCCCATGCATTTTTACGACAAATTAACATAAAAAAATAAAACTCGATTCTCGTAATCCCACTTCCGTAAACCGGGGTGAATTTGATCGTCGGGATGACTTTGATCACTCGAAACTTTTTTCGTAGATTACATATTTAGCTAGAATAGTCTACCTAATCATTCAAATTTGCAATGAGTTTTACTTTAAACTTATAAAGTAGTGGTTTGTTATACTTTTTGAGTATTCGATGTTTAAGCACAAAATATGCAAAAATCTAAACTTTTACTTTATCTTATTTTGACGAAGCTTCGTAAAGTGTACATGGTTTAAAATATTAAACTTGAAAAAAATGTGTTGCGTCGAAAAATATGTAATGATTACTTCGAAAAGTGATCAATGTCACCCCGGTTTACAGTACCATTGAAATTGTTCAGTTGCGTTTCAAATGAGAACCTTAAATCGCATGGCTATTACATATTGCACCTTTTATTTGAGACCAAGTTTGTAAAAATCGGCTCTGTCATGACCGAGAAGAAATTGAATTTAATTTTAAATGCGATCATTACCTTCAACACTTCCAGAAGCTTTGATGGTGACCAATGTGGCCAAATAGTATTTATTGCCAACCTAGGTCACCTACGCCTACAAACGCAAATTGGCTTCCATTTTCACAAGATTTTCACCTTTTGGTTATTACGCTGGTACGTTGAACTTTTATGTGACCGTACTTATCAACTCCAGAGGATTGAATCCGAAACAAATTCCATAGCAGCGGATTATACCGTTCATTTGGAACTAGTCTTCTCCTAGAAAATTATGTGATATTATTGCATATATACCCGAAACATTTTTGATTCAAACTGAATCGAAAATTTGAACAAAAGGCGAACGACAAAACAGTTTGCAGAACTTTCAAGTTTCCGGAAACCAATTTTCCGTGGTTAGGGCGTCGAACGTCAACGTGATTGCATGACCTTTCGATATTAGATTGGGCAAAAAGGTAAAATAGTTTTCATTCGTTGCTTATATCACATTGGATTTGAAATTCTCTTCGACGGAAAAACCAAACAAAATAAACCCACTAATACTCAAACACGACGAAAGCTTAAGTTTCAAAATAAATAAGAAACCATTAAAATGTTCAACAGGAATGCCGGCTGATGTAACAACACATTCATAGAAATTTTAAATCCGCCACCATAGTTTCGTCCGAGTTTATTTATTCATGTACCTTGCGCCCGCGTTCTAGTTACAGTAACATCAGCTGGTATCTAGATGTGATGAGTGTACTTACTTCGTTGTTGGTCCTGAGGCGAGACACCATCCGGGCACGGAAATGGAATTCAAATACTCGCTTCCATCGGAAAATTTTTATTTCCAAGCGACCAGAAAAAAGGTAAATACTTGGGGGTATATGCACCAGATGAGTCGAAGGGGTATTTTGTTCAGAGACGATATGATTGGAGTTGGAAATTTTTTAATATAAAATTAACTACTTCAGTGGGATGGTAAGCCCTGTGGAACGAGATTAAACAGGATTAAAATGTGTGGCAAGACCATTTAACTGAGTCGTATGAAGCTGGATGGACCAAAATCGACTATCAAAATATCCGGAGAGGCATTTCATATAACGTTAAATGAACTGAAGCAGAGTGATGTACGAAGATGCGATATGAAAATCTGTGATGTGCATAGGAACAGAACTATCATCATGAGATCTCACACGCTTCTTGGCTTCGTGGACGACATCGACATTATTGGCGTTGATCGCAGAGCAGTGGAATACGCATTTGTGCCTTTCAAAATAGAGGCTGCGGAAACTGAGCTGACTACACTGTTAAAATTCGCTATATTGAATCTATTGATTTCACATATGATTTTATGCAATTTGTAGCAGCACATGAAAATTATCTGTCACACATAAATATAATGTGAAAACTATTGAAATTCATGTGGCGTATATAAAAATTATAAACGATTGCCATATAGAAATTTGTTTCATAACAGATTTCACATCAAATGTATGTGTGTGATTAATACACATTATATTTTAAGCACATTTTTGTGCATATAGCTATCATGTGTGTGGAATGCATAAAATATAGGTTTGACAAGCTAGCTTAAAGTGAGTTAAGAGGAAGAAATCGATAAGGTGCAATACGAGGTTGAAGACGATTTCAAATGAAATTATTTAAATTGTCGACGAATTCATATATTTTGGACTATTTGGAATATTACAGTTGCAAATCGGTCTTGCTATTGTTTGCGTAATGAGCTAAAGTCCCGTAGTCTACAGACACTTGCTCTATACAAATCATGCTCTATACACTCCCTGTTGATCTATACAACCATGAGCGTTGAAGGAAGCAAAGCATCTGGTTGTCGGTGTGCTTGAGAGAAGAAGTCTACGCCGAATGCTATAAATAGAAGCCAGAAGTGATCCCAGCTAATGGTTAATGGTTAAGATAAACTCAACAGAGAACCTGGAAGAGGTCGTCAACTTCGGGTAAAAGTTCTATGGGTCAACAAATAAGTGGAAAAAGTTTGGTTTTGGATGTGGAATCATGGGAAAATCAAAGTTCTTGAAATCCAAAGGGACTTTCCGGAAGTTTGTGTGTGTTAACCTTCCAAATCCCACTGGCCGGCAGTGGTATTATGAAAAGTTTTCTGCATATGGTCTGGTTTCCATATGCAAACAACTTGATTTCGAGAGGTAGGAGGTGTTAGCTCCGCCGATTTTCCAATGACCCATTTCAAAATGACAGAGACTTAGCGGTACATTCCGAGGTCATTTTCCCGTCGGCAAGCCCCGCTCAATTATAATACGTGTATCAAATTTATACCAGTATTATTATTAAACTTTCGATTCCTTGCCACGACTAATGCTGATTTCGGTTTTAGATCAGAGTCGCCCTAGGTTCGCTCTAATATTTACAAAATCCATACAAAAGTGACAGCTCAGAGCGAACCTGAAGCGACTCGGTTCTAAAAACGAAATCAACATAAGTGCACATGAAATTGACGCGTATTTAGTGTATCATTCATTCAAATAGAAAAACAAGATAAACAGGATGGATCTCACCAACATGTTAGAACACCGAATGTACACTGACTTGTGCACCATGTCGCACCCTCTGACCGTCTCCTATAGGTAATTCGCTGGAGGAACGAAAGCTGCAACCACATTTGACCGTACAATCACTGCGTTCTTCATCACCGCCTCTGACAAACAGACCGGAGGAAAACGCAACTGCGTTCCTGTATGGCTCCAACACAGCTCAGGGAGCCAACACTTTTGACTGCTAGACCACTGCACACATTTTGATTTTTTTTTTTCATTCTCAAATCCCGAACGAAAACCGAGAAAAACCAAATCTTGGAACACTTTCATATTTTCACCCAAATATTGACGCGAACGAAAAAACACTTGCGTCCGTCGCGCATGGCTACTACGATCGACTTTCCGGAAGTTTTAGGTGCTGTCAAAACTAATAAATATTGTAAATGACAACTGTTTATTGTATCTTCGCTGAATATCCGCCTGAACACCTGTCCATGATACATTCTTGCGCTAAAACAAATATGTAGAAAACGGATGAAACTTTGAATGGAAATATTTCATTCAAACCTGAATGTGAATGGAAAGAGAAGGCGACATAAAATACCGGCTGCTCGCTTCGTTCAGAATCCTTGGCCTAGGATAACGCCACCACGTTTCGTTCCCAACCAACCAACCACCTTCGCTTTCATTTATCGCCAAGAGCCCTGCAACAGACTACCAACGGAATCGGTACGCTTTCCTCAGTGAGTGGAAAATGTCAATCCGATGCATAAATGCACAGACGGCCGGATGGATCCAGACCAACGGGAAGAGATCGGAACCTACCGCACCGGGAGTGGCAGGTTTGCAAGTCTAGCTTAGAATACTGTTGGACTCTCCCACATCCGCCACCGTTCATCATAGTCGGCGCCATTTGTAACCAGAGGGGTATGTTTTGTCATAAATTAAATATCTACTAGATTCATCCATAAAGCAAATAATAACTAGAGACCCCACTATAAAGGATTCATAATTACACTCAATTAGCGCCATCCTTTCGAAGCTGCGGTTGTTGGGTGTACTATATATAATATACCGTGCGCATTTCACATCGTATAATCAACAAGGCCTTGAGAATTTCAATATCTGACAATCATAATAAAAGACGAATATTTTCGGTGATTTTTCTGAACATTTGTGTACAGCCAATGCGTTTTGCAAAATCGTGATAATGCTTCATCCGCAGAGTTCTGCTAAGGAAAAGGTGTGAAAATTGTTATCATTGTGATCCAGAATTATACGTTTTGTACTGTTCGGAACGTGTAATAATTCGGTATAGAGAACTATCCATATAACGCAGAAAACACCATGTTCGCCTCCTGGAGAACGATTCCAAAACTATAGTTAATGAAGGTTAAGGATCCGAACGCAAGGTTGGAATTACACAATTAGGAATTTACACTAAACTTTTTGCAGATCGAATGTATCAGCGGTTCCTCTTATTTGGATTGAAATTTCTCTTTCATAAGTTTTTGATACGGAGTCAATTTATGAAGAGTAGACTGGCGACGGGATGATCCACTGCCTGTCCAATAGGACAAATTAATTGCTATGTTAGGACTTTAGATATCAGTTTATTTTTAAAATTATTCAATTGTTTAACCCGTAGCATAGGACTTCATTTATATGTACTTTCAGTCGTCGAGGACGTAAAATAATATAATAATAAAGTGGAATAAGGAATTGTTGGTCTTATACACTGATTTTTTCCAGCAGAATTTTAAAAATGGCTATCAACATATGATGCAATTTTGCTTGGCCTTATTTTTAAGAAAATGAAAAATCCAATTAATCAGTGTGATTCTAAAACAAACTTCTGAATATGACGATTCAACAAATGTCGCAACCAACTCATCTTAAGTGTGTTAAGTTGCAGAAAATTTTTAGTTTTCTAGCGAACATTACAAGGCTGGTAAATCAAGCCACTTAGCTGTAATATTGCTTAGCGTCTCAGTGTTTCTTTTATAAAGCATAAGCATTAGAGATTGCCCGCAGTTGCTACTCCGTTATTGACCAGAAATTATGCATTATGAGCCACATTGTGCAATCTATATCCCTGCGGAAGTTGCGCTTATGGGCCACTGAACGAGCAGGCGCTGGTGTCCTAAGACGATTTCGCTAGATTTTCAGAGCAGCGTGCACTTAGTGCACTAGCGCGACTGCCGGAAGCATATTGATCCCTGCATGCTCTCAGTGTTCCTTTTATAGAACATACAAACTTAGCATTGAATTATATTAACAATTTCTAGTGAACAATGGGTTTGGGTTTCTTGAAAAATACCGAAAATGCTGAAAACAATCAAGAAATGGATTCTCTGTTAAACACATTTAGTATATACTTTTATGTACTTTATCATCTCTGAGACTTTTTGATCAACAGCTTCTTTTGATTTTGTGGAACAGAAGTAAGGCGTTAGTTCCTTGTTTATCCGATCCCAAGCAGAAGCTGATTCTAGTTTCTTTAGGACCATTCTACTAGTATTGTATTTGTCCTGTACACTGACAAACTATAGTAATTATCGAACAAGGTCATGTGCATGTAATTGCTCCACACCAAACTATCTGAAATAATAATTTTGGAATAAAACACGGAACTTATGCCATTTATTACTCCATCAAATAACTATTACCGTTGACAATTCGAAAATAACAAACGAAAAAAAGCCATGACAACAACTGTTTTAAAGAGACAATTGAAATGAGCAGGGAATGGGTTCAGTGTTCTCACTTATTTGAGGGCGCATTTCCACACCCATTCACCACCAGATAGCGCTTCTGATGTCAAAGAGAGTTCTAATGAGAAATCAGAACAGTGATGAATCATAAATTAAATATCTACTAGATTCATCACTGTTCTGATTTCTCATTAGAACTCTCTTTGACATCAGAAGCGCTATCTGGTGGTGAATGGGTGTGGAAATGCGCCCTCAAATAAGTGAGAACACTGAACCCATTCCCTGCTCATTTCAATTGTCTCTTTAAAACAGTTGTTGTCATGGCTTTTTTTCGTTTGTTATTTTCGAATTGTCAACGGTAATAGTTATTTGATGGAGTAATAAATGGCATAAGTTCCGTGTTTTATTCCAAAATTATTATTTCAGATAGTTTGGTGTGGAGCAATTACATGCACATGACCTTGTTCGATAATTACTATAGTTTGTCAGTGTACAGGACAAATACAATACTAGTAGAATGGTCCTAAAGAAACTAGAATCAGCTTCTGCTTGGGATCGGATAAACAAGGAACTAACGCCTTACTTCTGTTCCACAAAATCAAAAGAAGCTGTTGATCAAAAAGTCTCAGAGATGATAAAGTACATAAAAGTATATACTAAATGTGTTTAACAGAGAATCCATTTCTTGATTGTTTTCAGCATTTTCGGTATTTTTCAAGAAACCCAAACCCATTGTTCACTAGAAATTGTTAATATAATTCAATGCTAAGTTTGTATGTTCTATAAAAGGAACACTGAGAGCATGCAGGGATCAATATGCTTCCGGCAGTCGCGCTAGTGCACTAAGTGCACGCTGCTCTGAAAATCTAGCGAAATCGTCTTAGGACACCAGCGCCTGCTCGTTCAGTGGCCCATAAGCGCAACTTCCGCAGGGATATAGATTGCACAATGTGGCTCATAATGCATAATTTCTGGTCAATAACGGAGTAGCAACTGCGGGCAATCTCTAATGCTTATGCTTTATAAAAGAAACACTGAGACGCTAAGCAATATTACAGCTAAGTGGCTTGATTTACCAGCCTTGTAATGTTCGCTAGAAAACTAAAAATTTTCTGCAACTTAACACACTTAAGACGAGTTGGTTGCGACATTTGTTGAATCGTCATATTCAGAAGTTTGTTTTAGAATCACACTGATTAATTGGATTTTTCATTTTCTTAAAAATAAGGCCAAGCAAAATTGCATCATATGTTGATAGCCATTTTTAAAATTCTGCTGGAAAAAATCAGTGTATAAGACCAACAATTCCTTATTCCACTTTATTATTATATTATTTTACGTCCTCGACGACTGAAAGTACATATAAATGAAGTCCTATGCTACGGGTTAAACAATTGAATAATTTTAAAAATAAACTGATATCTAAAGTCCTAACATAGCAATTAATTTGTCCTATTGGACAGGCAGTGGATCATCCCGTCGCCAGTCTACTCTTCATAAATTGACTCCGTATCAAAAACTTATGAAAGAGAAATTTCAATCCAAATAAGAGGAACCGCTGATACATTCGATCTGCAAAAAGTTTAGTGTAAATTCCTAATTGTGTAATTCCAACCTTGCGTTCGGATCCTTAACCTTCATTAACTATAGTTTTGGAATCGTTCTCCAGGAGGCGAACATGGTGTTTTCTGCGTTATATGGATAGTTCTCTATACCGAATTATTACACGTTCCGAACAGTACAAAACGTATAATTCTGGATCACAATGATAACAATTTTCACACCTTTTCCTTAGCAGAACTCTGCGGATGAAGCATTATCACGATTTTGCAAAACGCATTGGCTGTACACAAATGTTCAGAAAAATCACCGAAAATATTCGTCTTTTATTATGATTGTCAGATATTGAAATTCTCAAGGCCTTGTTGATTATACGATGTGAAATGCGCACGGTATATTATATATAGTACACCCAACAACCGCAGCTTCGAAAGGATGGCGCTAATTGAGTGTAATTATGAATCCTTTATAGTGGGGTCTCTAGTTATTATTTGCTTTATGGTTTTGTTCTACCACCCGTTTGTCGCCGATAGCGTTTATCCTTTCACTCCGTCATCCGACTAGGCAGGAAGGGCTGGAAACGCGGGGAAGGAAGGAAAAGTATTTTTTAATTGGAATGCATTGTTGTCACATGGGCATGGGCAGCCCCTCTTGCTATGGAAGCTGCGATACTGGCTGTGGCCGTACGTCGTACGGTTGATGACTGACGAAACGAAATTTTGGTCAAAGACAGTTATTCGTAATTAGAGTTATGCCGCTATGAGCCCGGTACTGTTAGACGGAGGTCGGGCATTCTTCTGCTTTGATGGAACAACAGCTGCTGGTGTGGGGGGTGGCATTTGAAGGATTTATTTTAGGTTGACTTTTCATTTGTAATAAAATTCCAGAGGACATAGAAACATTTATTTGCGCGATGGACGAAACAAAGAGAAAAAAAATAAGAAGAATGAAGGAGATACGAAGAAAGTGGGGAGCAAGAAAAAGAAAGAAGTACGAGAGAAGAACAAAAAAATAATAAGAATATCAAATTAGCTCTTTTAGGCTTTAATAATTGCCGACAGAGAGCAGAGATGCGAAATTGAAGGTTCTACTGCCCTATCATGTATGGTCTGAGTCGTTGGCTCTTCAGTAGGGTAAATACTCACAGTGAAGTGACTACAATTTGCACTTTAGTCTAGTAGCTTATGAGTTTTGCTGATGCGTGCATAACCATCCTTTTGATCTTCTAGGCTTAGGGCTTTCCTTTCTGCTCCTTATTGTGTGACTGCTGCCGCAGCGCTGGTTCCGTTTTGCGGGCAGATTCAAAGGTTGTTTTGGCGCGCAAAAGCTCTCTGGAATGTTGTGCATGGAATAAAGCAAATTGCTCGTTTTCCATGCTTAACCTTGGAATGTTTATGCAACTGCACATCGTGAGGATGCACTCGTCCTGCTAGCAACCGCGTAATTTTTCTGATTTGATTATGATGAGCTGTAATGTTGTTTAATTGAATGGTTGGAGCTTGTTGTGCTTCTAGTAAAAACTCACTAGAATTTACCTGGAGCTAGCAAAGGACGCTAAAACCATAATTGTATTAGAAATGATCGTTCCTCTCGATTCTCTTATCTATTACCTTGATGATTTTCGTTTAAGTTTGGAGGAACTTCATCTGATACATCCAAAATATATTCCCAATCAACCTTTGTGCAACTAGTAAAAACTTAGTGTTTCGTTTTGAATTTGCAAATAGGAAGTGCTATTGTGTCAGCGGACTGAAATTTACCACCACTATGATAAAGGAGTGGTAAAACCTATTCCAAATGCTCAAAAACACATTCGCTAAAAAACTTTTCAACTTTGGCAAATAGTTAATGAAACGAAAAATTGAGTGATTGATGCATTACGACAACAATATTTTCTTTTTAATTATAACGTCTGGAATGCTCCAGTACACGATGATCCAGTTCACTCACAGCTCATAACCATCATCATCATCATCATCATGATAAAATCCCTAGTAACAATTGAGGTTTTACTGTGGTTTTATAGCCACTCATAAAACTTAGATTGCACTTGGAGCATGCTATAAAACTTCAATTGTTACTTGGGAATGTCTTTTAAACTTCCAAGTTGCTCGATCATGGACCGCCAGCCTCTGGTCTTCTTTCAAGCCTACCACGCGTGCATCTTCTTCGATTGTAGCCTCACTTTTAAAAGGCTCAAACTACTCTGCTATTGATTTTAATGAAATCGAGATCTCCTGCGAAGTCAAGAAGCACGGACAACTCACGATGATGGTTCCGTTCCTTTACACAAACACTGCATCTTCGAGTATTAGATTGAACAACATATTAGAAAAATTCCTCGCCCTGTTTCAATCAATATAACGATACAAACGAGCCGAATATCTGCCGGGCAATTCTAACGCTTAATTTTTACCAATCCAGCGTCGTATGAATTATCTGCCATCTTTTCAATTCGTTACACTGAATCATACGCTGCCTTGAAATCCACAAATAGATGACGAGCCCGCATTGTATTCTCGAAAGCTACGGTGCGCTATTGGCTGCTAGTGATACGCGATACCTCTAGTATTTTTTTTTGTTGGTTCGTAGAATTTCGTGATGTAGCTGGAATATCTCGGTTGTTTAATTTTTTCAAGCCATTTGATTCGATCAAATTGTTGAGGCGAAACAAGATCATTTTCTCGAACAACTTCCGGATACATTGATATCGGTCGATACGAGTTGTGATCCTTTATTTTTGGATGGCGATAGCACGCACTTGTCTCCAGTTGTGTAGGACAATGTTCCCATCAAAAAACTTATTAAATAAGTTCAACAAGCGTCCCTTGGCAGAGCCTGGCGGGTTCCTCTACAAGTTGAATTTGATTCTGTCCGTTCCTGGGATTTAAATGTTAATTCCACCATTGAAAAAGGTGTTTCGTTCGCGGTATCGTGAGGAGAGTTGTGGGGTAAATCTTCTGTACCGAGGCGAAATTCAATAGATAAATTTCTTGACTTTCATCAAACTCTTCATTCGCGTTTCTAACATCGCGTACTGTCAATAGTTAGCGAGTAGCCCGTCATCCCGGAAGGTCTTATTAAAGACGGCCTTCTCCGCGTACACGTCTAACCACTCTTTGTCCCACCATGGGTTGGGAGTAGGGTTGGGAAAACCGAGGCATTTAAAAAAAAACCAGTTGTTTCGGTATTGAAGATGGAAAAACCGATAAAAGCCGATAATCAAAAAGAAAAAATGAAAATTAAATAGAATTTACAACGCAGTCGTATTCAACTTGGGTTGGTTGCCAATTCATACTTTATTAACAAAGTAATCGTTCAACACACGTTACTTAAGAACCCCTGATGTGATTCGGCAACTTGTTTCTGCATCGTAGCATGAAAAGTGTACATATCGTCTTGTTGTCTAACTCGCTTATTGTACCAAAAATCCTGGCATGTTAGCTAGATGCAGTAGACGTTTGACAAACCATTGCTTCGAAAACAGACCAGAATTTTCTTTTTTTCTCCTTATACAAATGCTTCAACATACACTGAAAATAGCAGAGGTTGAAATTTTCGTATTCGTGAATTGAAATAGGCGATATTTCACCTACTTCCAACAGCAATAGAAAAGCAAGCATGTGATGTAAAATTGTTTGCTTTCCAAAGTTTCGCGTCAAAATAGCAACCGACCTCATATTTTCGTGGCATAATATGAGATGATATGTTAGCGACTAATATAAAATTGTTGAATTTACTTATCCGCAAAAAATCACAAAAAATAATTGATACTCATCCGTAGAATCAAAATACTTCAATGTGTGGAAAAATAATTGCTATAAGGTAGGGGAATTGTGGGAAAAACCGACACCCCAAAACTTTCCCTAGAAATCAAATTTTTATTCATTTCATAATGACACTTTATTATTAGTACGTTTATGTAGAGCAATTGAAGAAAAATTGGATTTACGTTAGTGCGCCGAGTGTCATAAAAATGAACAAAACATACGACAGTAGCGTTCATACACGTGTGGATGTTAAATTTTGTTGGTAGATTTTAAGGTTTTAACCGAACAAAAGCTTTTCAAATCACCACATTTTTCAGTGCCTATTATAATCGGCCTTTCCTATGATCAGTTTGATGAGTTTGAGAAACTCAATATTTTTAATTGCTTTTATAAAAAAACTGTGCGCTGTTGGGGTAAAACCGACACCCTATGGTTAGGGTAAAACCAACACGCTGTTAAAACGGTTGTGTATACTTGCGATTCATTACAAAATGCTGGGGATCTTCGTGATACTTCAATTAGACTATTAGCACACTATAGTAATAGCAGAAATACATTTGTGTTTATTTCTTGTAAGTCTCTTTAAAAATCAAAAATTGGAATTTTTGCTTATCTGATTCTATCGAAGCTTTTACATTTCTGCAAAAAGCTCACCAAACCGAATTTCTAGTGTCTCTTGGTTTGTCATAGACGAACTTTATCACAATGAGACAATGATCTTATGTATACCCCAATAGATCGTTAATGATTAGAGTCTGAAAAATCAAATCTGAAAAGATAGTTTTAGATAGATAGTTTGTGTGTCACTTATAAGTAAATGAATCCGATTAGCAGAAAGTAGAACGCTTGCAAATCTTCTCTTACGAAATAAAATGACACTGAAGGTTGCAACGATGTGCGTAAGGATTATTTGGAAATGCCCATATCAAGAAATAATCCTATAGTATAAAATACTCTAATTTATAGTACTACGCTTTCAAACTTTCTTCCCCTCACTACATGATGAAGCTATAAAAAGCACATATTTGCAACATACATACTCATACTTTATTAATCACGCATATATCTCATTTTTAATTAAGATAAAGATTTGAATAAAGTGTAGAGAAAATAAATTAAAGGGGGTGTCGATCTTACCCCTATGGGGTGTCGGTTTTACCCGCAGTGCCTACGAAAAGTCACATTGTTTTCCAAGTTTTACAACCTGCTCTCTTAAAATCGTTTTCACTGCGTATCAATAACCAACGCTTGATATGATGATTTGATTTTTTTTTTTGCGTTGGCTGCTAATTTTACCAGTTACGTAAATCTCTAGCTTCGTTCTATTAACAGCGCTACGGATTACTCCGGACTCACTTTTAGGTACAGCACTACGGATTCCTCTGGACTTGCTTTGATGAACAGCGCTACGGCTTTCTCCGGACTCGCTTGCCCCATGGATCGGGGGTTTCTCCGGTATCGCCTTAAACATTGCGCTACGGATTTTTCCGGACTCGCTAGTCACGTTTGCACCTCCATTTTCTTTTTTTTTTCCATTTGCGATGTTCGCATGTAACCACTTCACTTATCGAAGCCGCATCTAATATTTCAGTCGTGTTTCAAATCTCGATGAAAGAAAAAATGTTTCATTTGCTATTCAAATTTTACTCACCATGTATTACCGACTGCGCCAAAATTGTAGAACCTATTAGTCTCTATATGTTGCAGAGCTCTGCTAACTTGCTGCCGTTCGTTACGCTGGTCGAGATCAATAGGGACGAGACGTTTCTTATGCGCATGCTCCAAACATTCCCCAGCCTACTAGATCTTGCGTTTTGGGATATTCTAAGCACACTCTACACAAACGAACACTGAATCAAATCAGCACCTCAATATTTATTAGTTAGAACTCTACACTAAAGTAGATGAAGCATGGCTTTCACAGCTGTAGTGGGTGTTGATTTCATAATTCCTTTTTAATACTCAAACTACCATTTAAATCCCCATCAAACAGTGGTTTTCCCATTAGCACTCTCGGAGAGCCAAGTCTCGCCTCCTCCTTAACATAAGTTGGTTTCATAGCGCCTATGATAGAATAGAGCAGGCGAGCCCCTGAACCTTTAGTTTTATTTAGACGGTCTTTGGACCACCACACAATTACGGAATAAGTCAATCGTGGTCTGGCAATGGTAGTGTAGGACCAGTAAGCCAACCTCGGTTTGCGACCCCAAGTTTTCCCCGAAGAGTTTACTGCACACCCATAGTGCTGTTGTTTCTTTATCTTTATAAACGGCGTATGTATGTAGTTGCACTGAGAGTTGGATGAATTGACTTCAATTTTCTCTAACTGGAAAACGGTACAATGACTTTGCAGGGTTCACGTTGAGTCCCTCTTTAAAACACCAGGTCATGATGAAATTCAGTTCAAGTTCACTTATTGTCCTTACTAACTATAAAAAGAAGTTAAAATTTGCCTTTTTGTCGACCGGTTTCGGGCTCGACGTTGCCCATCTACGGGACGATTTCCGACTGATTACTAGATGACAAATACATACAATCATACTGTGTACAGTACTCGTCGAGAATAATTTACAAAACTTTCACTGTATTTTCAGATTTGTCAGGGTTTTGGAAAAGGGGTGATGATATCGGCGCGTCGCACAGTGGCGGGTCTTCAAACAAAAGTCGGACAAAACCTCAAATGTTACCTAAATTGGCTGAAAATCACAATATAAGCTAATTTTGAGATGCTGAGCTCATTTTTGATGTCAAAAGTCGTAAAATATTAAATGCATTTTTCCATAGTGTCATTGAACCTTTCTTATAACTATGATCCTGTTTTCATGATAGATTTTTCGTTACTGTTCACCAATGTCAGCAATATCATAAAAAATGAAGAACACTACTTTAAATCCATTGTATAACGTGTTGGTTTACTGTAGATTGCTCAACTATTTTACACAAAACACCATGCGCCTCCATATCAGCAACAAAAGTAGTAGGTTATTTCCCATAGAATGTGTACTATGTGACCGTTCCGAAATGATTCCGAAATTTGTACAGAATACATTAGTGAAAAAAGTATTTTTGATCTGACCACCTCAAACATATTTAAACTAAAAAGTCATAGTTCTAAGCAAATTTACCAAATGTATTTTATTCGCTAACGAAGTTCTTTCGTTCCTCTACACAATGAAACTAGTTGTGCTAAAATTGGACCAAAATCAAAACAGCAACATGCATTTGAAGTGAACAGAGCAATGGTGGTTTCGGAAATGCAAATCATTAAAAAATCCGGACTTTGCTACGTTTAAACTCATGTCAAAAATCATGTTCTTATCCAATGATCATAAAATTTTGAATATACATCATTCAATACATGAGAAATTTAGGAAAAATATACAATATCAATATTTCAAAAATTAATTTTTGAGGTTTTGGCCAGCCTCCAGCCACTGTGCGTCGTCCTCGGTCATAAGCGCGTGTTCGGCATGGGCTATGTACATGGATTCCCACGCGTTCAGGTGTGTAACTTTCCGTACACTTTTTACGAATTTGGCGCTGTCCCAGTCTATTGTGTAGTTGTGGGCTATAGTATGTGCCGCTACACTGGAGTAGTTGGCTCTTCCGTGGTCAACAGCATGTTTATGTTCTCGAATGCGGGCTTTGAGTTTTCGGCGGGTTTGACCTATGTATACTGCGGGGCAATCTTTACAGGAGATTTGGTAGTTCCTCGATTTTTGATCGGTTGAAACCTTGTCTTTTAGCTTACACAAGAGGTCTTTCAACGGGTTACCACTTTTGTATGCGACTTTGTAACCATGCTGTTTAAGGACGGTTTGAACGAAGTTAGTAATTTTGGGGTAAAACGGCAAGCAAATCCATGGTTCTTGTTTTTTATCCGGCTCTAACGATGTCGCGTTTTGTCTGTGCTTTTTCCTTTTTTGTTTCCTTAAAATTTTGTCCACAAATCCTTTTTCATACCCGTTCAATTCAGCAGCTTTGTATATTTCAACCCGCTCGGCCTTAAAGACTTAATTTACCATCAGTACATTGAACAGACGATGGGCCATGGAATGGAAGGCTGCTTGTTTTTGAGCGCCGAAATGGTTAGAGTCGGAGGCTATGTATCTGTCTGTGGATGTCGGTTTACGGTAAATCCCGAATTTTAGTTTGTTGTCCGCTTGCCTAGTTATCATTAGCTCTGGGAACGGCAATTTTCCTTCTATTTCCTTCTCTACCGTAAACTTGATTGTGATGTGACGGGAGTTCAATAGGTCAATGGGTCCGGACTAGACAGCGTTCTTTCACGGCTGCGAAAATGTCGTCCACGTTAGCGTCTCCAAACTCGAGGGAAGAGCTTTTCTTTGCCTAAAGCTACCTCGAAATCGCCCAAGAAAACGTCTGCTAGTAGCGGCGAGAGATAACTGCCCATGCTAGGACCAAATGTTTGCTTGTAGAACTTCCCTCTTAACATGAAAAAGTTCTGTTTCTTGCAACACTGCCACTGAAAGGTAAGCTTCGACCTAATATGGTAATACGCGGTTTCGCTCCAGATGTCGTAGAAGGCTTTCCAAGGCGTCAGCTACTGGTACGTTTGGGAATAAAGCAGTCACATCAAACGATACCAGTACTTCCCCTCGCCTGGCCTCAAAATCTTTCAGTGGCTCCACCAGGTCTATGCTGTGGAATCTCCGTTAGAATTTTTCTTCTCCCACAAAAATGGCGACTTTTTGATGGACGAAGTTTGCCTCCTCTATCATTACGTTGAGCGGGTCTTTTGGCTTACCGTTTTTATATTTGTACTCTTCGTACGGACCAGTATTAATCATGTCGAGAACACGACAATCGTAATCTTGTTTGTCCATGATCACAACCGCATTTCCTTTATCCGCACGAGAGTACACCATGTCCCGCGCTTTCAGTTCGCGAATCACATTCGAAACATCGTTGCTTGGCCGTCGCTCTCCGGGTTTACTGTTGGCTTCAATTGTTCTTTGTAGCTGCGATTTCCCACTTTTTCAGTTCCACTTTGAGGGCACTCGATGAGACTCCACAGAATGATTCTGGGCCGATAAAATTAGTGGAAGACCCTCTTCTAGCTAGCTCATCGACTTTTTCGTTCCCTGCAACTCCACAATGTCCCAGAACCCAGTATAAATTAACATGATTTTTCTCCGCCGATTGTCGAACTGCAAGAATACACTCCCATACTAGTTTTGAGCGACATGCAGATATTTGCGTATCATATTTCTAGAATGGCATGTATTTCTGCTTGAAACACTATCGGCCTGTATCCCATGGAGATACTATCGTTTATTCCACGTGCTGTAATACCAGATTCTGGTTCATTTTTGACCTATCTGTGAAGAAAATTACTGAGCCTGGGCGAAGACTAGGACCACTTTGTTCCCAGGTTGACCATTCAGGCCCCATAAATTTGTAAGTAGTTCTAGAGAAAATTTTCAATAGGACATAAGTAACATCGAGAGCCTCTCTTTGTTTACTTTCTCTTTCGTTTATTACGACGTCATTGCAACATTTCGCACTAATTTTCCAGTACATATCGAAAGCCGACGGTTTTTACTAGAATATTATGCAAAGAGTAGAGTAGTAAATGTTGAAATGGCCGAGTAATGAACAGAAGAGAAAGACCCCAAAGAGAATCTCTCATTGTTACTTACGTCCTATTGTAAATTTTCTCTAGAGTTTCAAAGTTCGGCATCGCATGCAACCAGTCTTCATTTGCAATGACGAGGTTATTTAGCAGCAAATCGTGCAACCGGAGTGTTTGTTTAACTGAACTGTCAATAGGTCCCAATAGCCAAAGGGAAACAAATTAATAGTCAATATCATCATCTTTCGAAATATAGCCGCTGTAATATTCGAAAGAGAAAGTAAATAGAGAAATTTGTCTGTGGAGAAATGCTTTCAATTCCAGATATTCACGTTACTTTCAAAATGTTTGGTATAAAAGAGCAATATAACCGCTAATTGTGCTCTGGTACTCAAGTAATTCTAGTACGACAGTCTCCCGTACAATGCGTGCATAAAATAAACTCTTGACACAGCGCCATCTGCTTCTATATAAGATGAATTGAGGTTCGTTTCTCAGCTTTAGAAACTGCACGTTTGTTGAAGCGCTAAAGCAAAATACACTTAAGAGTAAAGCACTATTTAGACTCCGTGAAAATGAAAGCGAACAAGTATTGAATACCTTCCATTGTTCACGGTGGACAACGTCGTGAACGATTTCATCAGTGAACAACGATTTCACGGTCAACTGGCAGTTTACAGTTTGTCAGAATGCAATCTGGTATTAGAAGGCCAACCTTCACCGTGAACAGCGATGTCATTTATACAGACGCATTCTGCATTACGACGGATCGCTTTTTCGAACGAATGTGATTTGCATTCTCAGGCTGTGAAATATTTGGCGATTTTTTTTAACCTTTAGTTAAAATTTGACAGTTCGAAAGTTATTTTTTCTTGAATGGAAAAATTTAACCGAGAGAGCGAACCGTTTCAAAAGTTGACATATGAATAGTTATTTAGAATTGACAGCTGCGATAACCACAAGATGGTAGAGGTGTGAACATTTGTCGATATTTTGAAAATTAGTTCTTTTCTTATTACATTAAGTATGACAGTCATAGCCTCGAAAAGTAAACATCCACATCATGAAATAACCCAAACAAATCTTAACACAACACGTTATCGTTTCCATCTTTATCCCTTAATTTTGTATTGAAAAATATTGACAACCTCAATTAGGTACAGAAAATGTTTTCACCTTTTTATTATGCATCATGGGCAACATTTTAACCATCGAGCTGTCAAATTTAACTATCGCTCTGTCAATTTTAACCATGCTCCAGAGTAGGGTTATTTTGCAAATAACTTTCGAAGTGTCAGATTTTAACTAAAAGTTAAAAATTTCTCCAAATGGTTCACAGCCTCAATAACGACAGTAAAACCAAACGGGAGCCTGCTTCGATCGAACCACACTCGTTCGAAAATGTGATCCGTCGTAATGCAGAATAAGGCTGATATTCACCACTCCGCATCTGTTCCATCCATTATCGCGTTTACACTCCCGGTGAGCAAGTGAAATATCCACTGCGAACATATATTTCACCGTAAAATATTAAAAATGATCGGGGAATATGAATATTATTGCATTGATTAAATTACATCGAATAATTGGGCATGTATTCGTTAAGTATATTAATGTGCTATCGTTTAGTTCCAGTTTCATTAATTTCTATGCACTAATAAGCAAAATATTGGAAAAACAATTTGATGCGCATTGAGTTCACGTTTATTTTTACCGACGGTGCAAATAGGCCTTAACTTAATCATCATGGTCGTACATTTGGATCACATGTATCACTCACTACAAAATACATTCAGAAAATGAAAAAATCATCTTTGGATAAAAATTGTTTGAAATAGGATCTTTTTCGGATTGTATTTCCTTTTTACAAAATCATAATTTGGACTTGCGCTCAGTAATCAGACATCCGTTTCAATTGGTAGTTAGGCGATCGCTCAGAAGATTTTCTAGTAACTCTAGATCATTCTAGAGTTCAGTCGGATGGTTATAAAACAATCTGAATCTTTTTCGGCTGCGGTTTCACAAATGTCGATCAAAATGTTAATGTTAAATGTTAAAACCAAATCGACAAAAAAGCCTTAACTAGCTATTTAAGTGTAACCATTGAAGAAAAACACCGGCTTGAGATGTAGATTTCAGGTTTTATTTAATCGGTTTTCACTTGTTTTCTCTGCTCGCTATAAATGCTAAAATACATTTCTAATAATATATTCTTTACTGTGTTTTCACGTTTTTGCATCCCGTTTGCTTTTTCTCTGCAACTTCCGAGTAGTACATAACGCATTTTTATTTGCATCCATTTGTATCACCCTTCTTATGGTTAGTTTCTTCAACTAGTTCGGACGCGTCTTTTTTCAAATACAGTTTGTTACTTTTTCCCCCTCCCGGTCGGTCTATCATTCTCTTACGCGGTTAGAAATAATATAAACAACTAGTACACGACGGCGACAAGGAAATTAATTTGACTTACTCTTGCACGCACATAAAATAGCCAATAAAAACAAATCTGCATGATGACAAGCGTGCGGACGATCCAAACAGGAAAAAAACAAAATCTTAGTTTTTAAAAAAATGAGGCAATCGATATAAACATAAATAAGGCGGTAAAAGATAGTTACTGTTTTCTATCAATGCTATTAAAAATAACGGGTATCCTAACGCAAACTCGGATCCAATCCCACTCGCAAATAATTCAGTCGTGCATGTACAAACACACTAAACACATTCACACGCTTCTGTTTTGGCTCGCACTTTCATTTTGCTTGAATTTTACAACATATTTGCTTGTTAATAGTTAATTTCGCGATCTTCCCGTTTACTATATTCAAGTTCTCTTTTTTCGCAATTGCATTTGAATGCTTTGGGGAAGTGGGTGTGAGGCTTTCTGTCTATTGTTACTGTTATTACTGTGTGTTTTTTACAGGTCGTATTTATCTGTGAATGCTTGCTTTTTCATCTAATGAACAACTTTTCATTGATATTTTTTTTTCTATTTGTTTGCCGTTTTGTAGCTTTACTAATCAGTATATTGTTTCAATTTGTATATTTTACCATTATATAATATTTACAAAGTGTCCTTGAATGTTTTTCGTTTTTGTAAGTTTTCTAGGATTTTCTGAATTATGAATCGATTAATTCACTATTTAATAAATGATTTCCCAAGCTTTTTTTGTTTTAGATTTTGTAATCAGTTATGATAGTATTCCATTTTTATGTACAAATAAAAATTTCTCCTCAATTCGTCTTCCGAGTGTGTTTCAATTTATATTTTAGACGTACATACTTTGCCTTAGTATTATGAACAAGCACTGCCACCGTAGGTATGATGTTTACGTCGAAAATCAGTCCAAAATTGAGAATATCACTTTCTCATTTCGGTGCACCTGGAGTTACTCGCCATGATTTTTCAGGATTACCTTTGATGTTTACATGCTCATTGCTGTTAATTTTAGTTTGATCGATGTGTTCTACTCGCGCTGCATCTTTATTTTTAACGATAAGCTAGATAATGATGTTACATCGGATAGGAATATTGGAATACGCACGAGGAATTCACGCTGTCACTCCTGACGTTCTTCGATCGAGTTGGTGTTAATTCGATTGGTGGAGTGCACATATCTACTAATATTCGTACTATCAAAACACTTCGGCACACTCTTGCATTATTCCTTGATGTTGAGAACTTTTTTCAGATTTTCAGATACTTCAGAACCGTCACAGTTCAACCATACATACTAACGACTTTTGTTAGTTGGCTTGATCACATTAACATCACATTTCTATGCTCTCTAGCTCTTCGAGAGAGTAGTAGAAATGTACTTTTCTTTTATTGTGTAGCTTGGTAAAACGATAAATCGAAACAGTAGATTACCCATATTAGCAGCAGTAGTATAGTTGAAGATCGAAAGGAGAGGAGGAGTAAGGATGTTTCTCTTAGGAAAACAGGGATAGGATTGGCAACATAACACGTGCACTCGATCACGCCCCACGCTAGCCGCTACAGCATTCCTTGTGACGACCGCTGACTGACACGCACACACAGAATTCGCAATCTGACTTTTGTTCTCACGGATTGGTTGGTGGTTGTTCCGGCATCTACTCTCATAATTTGTGGTTGGATGTGAGCCACGTTAGACCCTCGTACAGGCCGTCGCCGGTTGTCGCACAGGACGGTTGCACGTACCAGTTGCGGTCGCGTATCCGCGTCAGGCCGAGCTTTTCTTGGATCTCGTGCGGTTTCATTGCTGGAAAGGAGAGAAAAAGTTTTTTTTTATTAGTTAATTGCATGATTTGGAAAAAGGGGGGAGAGGTGGCACGCAGAAAAAAATGCTTCATTCGTCTGACACGAAATGAAGAATTTTACAGGCAATTTATTTTATGATTAATCAACGTTTATATACATAACCACTGGTCGAATACTACGGACCACGGCGCAAATAATTGTTATTGTTTATTTGTTATTCATCAGTGTGCTGTCTCAATAACCTATTTCTGCAACATATGTGCATTAACTGTACACCTGCCGTCTCACCGTTGCACTTGTCAGTGTGTGCAGTGCTTTATGGTCACACCTATGACCGCTCACCCGGTTTCCCATGAGCGTTTTGGAGTTTCAGAGGCTGTCCTGCTATGTTGCAGACATGCTCCTTTACAAATACATGCATACATTCATACATACACACATACCTAAAAAGTCGAATGGTCGGTGTGTTCGCTGAGAGTCACTCCGCAAGTTTCCAAGCAGTTGGAGCAGATGCTTTGACCTCGTACACCTGGTGAGGGTCTGTAGTGTGTAGAAAGTGCGGAGAAAAGGGGCACATTGCTAGAGACTGCACGAAGCAACGAAGGTGCATGATCTGCAACCGGAGAACGGAAACGACCACATGACGGAAGACTTCAAATGCCCTGCGTATATAAAGGCGAAGACAGGCCAATGCTGATGGAGGTATCCCAGCTTAATCTCGATCATTGCACATTAACTGTTGTGGCAGTCGACAACAGAAACGATGTGCGACGTTGCAATTATTGCAGAGTCGTGTCGCGCTCCTCTCGATAAAGGTAACTGGGATGTAGATAGTGCAGGGATGGTGGTAATCCAAGTGATGGGCTGTTCCCTTTTCAAGAGGTGGTGAATAGCACACACGAAGGTTTCGTGATCGCCAGGATCAACGGCGTATTCGTGTGTAGCTGTACAACCGGATGCTGGACGCATTAACCGACTCGTTAGTCGGGCGAACGCCGGTTGTTATAGGAGGATATTTTAACGCTTGGGCCGCGAAGTGGGGTAGCAGGCTGACCAAGGCAAGAGGCGGCGAAGCTGGACGTAAAGCTGTGCAACGAACGTTCCGCTAGCACATTCCGTAAAGAAGTAACATTCTGCAGCGTGTCGCTCATGGAAAACATGAATTAGCGAATTAGTGAGCAGTACACACATAGTGACCACCAAGCGATCCACTACATCATTGGTCGGCGAACTTGTACGGTAACCCCGAGAGTGAGGACTGGCGAGCAGAAGTGGAAAATAAAGGATTTCGACAAGGACCTTTTTGTGGAAGCACTTCGTACTGACAGCGTCACTCCAACTCCGAGTGCCGATGAGCTGTCGAAATCAGTAGCTAGGGCATGCGATGTAACAATGCCGAGAACAATGGAGCCGCGGAACTACCGGTGTCCGGCGTATTGGTGATACGAAAGGCTCAGCACCATCCGTGCTGTCTGCCTAAAAGCCAGAAGACGCGTTTAGAGACTAAGATCTGAGCGTAGAGAGGACTGTAAGGTACCATTCCGGGCGGCTAGGGCTGCTTTTAAATGGGAGATAGTGCTTAGCAAGTCCACCTGCTGCAAGAAGCTGTGCAGAGAAGTAAACGCTAACCCCTGGGGCAACGCCTATCGTGCCGTGATAGTCAAGATCAAAGGTACAACGAAGCCAGCTGAAATGTGCGCTGACAAACTGATAATTATTGTGGAGGGTTTTTTTTCCGAAGCATGATCCAACCTCATGGCCACCTAAACCGTACATTGACACAGACGGTGGAAATGCTGGTGATAATCGTGTCTCTAATGACGAGTTCCTTATAGTGACTGAAGGGCTGAAAGCGAAGAAAACTCCTGGTTCAGATAGTATCCCTAACGTGGCACTGAAGACCGCGATCCTGGCGTTTCCTAACAGGTTCAGGATAGTTCTACAGAAATGCCTGGACGAAGGCTCTTTCCCGGACCGGTGGAAGATTCAGAAGCTGGCGTTGCCGCAAAAACCAGGGAATCAACCCGAAGATCCAGTATCGCATCGGCCTATATGCCTGCTGGATACTGTTGGTAAACTTCTGGATAGGGTCACCCTGAACAGGCTGACGAACTGAAAGTGAGAACGGATTATCGCTGAGACAATTCGGATTCCGGATATCGATATATCCGGGATATCGACGGTGGATGCAATCTGCACAGTCATCGCGAGCGCGGAGAAAGCATTGAAGCAAAATAGAAGGGGTAATCGCTACTGCGCTGTGGTAGTGATAGACTTGAATAACGCGTTCAACAGTGCTAGCTGGGGGGTTATCGCCGTAGCGCTGCACAGAATGCGGGTTCCGGACTATCTGTATAAGGTTCTGAAAAGTTACTTCCAGAACCGAGTACTGGTCTACGAAAGGAACATGGGTCACGGCGGGAGTACCTCAGGGTTCCATGCTTGGCCCAACGCTCTGGAATATTATGTACAACGGAGTGTTAGCACTTGAACTGCCCAGGGGAGTTGAGATCGTCGGTTTTGCAGATGACGTAGTCCTGACGATAACCGGCGACTCTTGAGGAGGATGAGGAGATATTGACGGCAGGAACAATAGAGATTCTGGAAACTTGGATGACTGACGCCAAGTTGCAGCTGGCTCACCACAAGACGGAGGTAGTGCTGGTCAGCAACCGTAAAAAGAATCCAGCGTGTCGTGGTCAGCGTCGGGGAACACTCAATTCCATTGATTCGTGCGCTGAATTACCTGGGCGTGCTGGTCGATGATTGGTTAAATTACTACAGCCACGTATACTATCCATGCGAGAAGGCTGTAAGGACAACTAACGCATTGACAAGGATCATACCGAATATTGGAGGAACAAGATGCAGCACGGGACGTCTCGTGGCAGGTGTCACATCCTGAATACTGAGATATGGCGTACTGGCATGGGCTGCTGCATTGAACTCAAAACGGAACCGGACTAAGTCGACAAGCACGTTTCGCCTAATGGCTGTTCGTGTCGCGAGTGCGTACAGAACGATATCATCGGAGGCGGTATGCGTAGTTGCCGGAATGATCCCCATCTGCACCACTCTGGCTGAGGGCGTGGAATGCTGCCAGCGAAGGAATGCACGAAATGCAAGAAGACTGGTCAGAGCGGACTCGTTGGTTAAGTGGCAGCAAGAGTGGGACAACGCGGAGAAAGAAAAATGGTACCACCGACTCATCCCAAATGTGTCGGCTTGGGTGCATAGGAAGCATGGATAAGCGTATTTCTATTTGACACAGTTTTTGTCCGAGCACGGATGCTTCCAGAAGTACCTGCATAGATTTGTATATGCTACGACACCCCTTTGCATGAGCTGTGTAAACGTGGGAGAGACACCGGAACATGTGGTCTTCGAATGCCCTAGGTTTGAAGAAGTTTGTAGGGGTGGTATGCCTGGTGTGACGTCGGGGCACCAGCGAACCGGACGTCAAGCTTGACTGGAATCGCCAGACCGACTTCGACACCCTAGCGAGTAGCTCGTGAGTAGGCTAGATCCATCGTCGGGGATTAGAGCGAGTAGATCGCGTCACACAACTAGTAGTGGGTCATTGGGACGCCAGTGAACTGGAAGCTACGCTCCATCCGGAACAGCTGGTCAGACCTCACCTACCTACGGCTGGCCCGTCGAGTAGGCCAAATCTACCGTAAGCGACTGAATCGAGTAAATCGGGACAAATCGGCGAGCTAAATGGCTCACGGAAACGAACATCGATATAGGGAGAAATTTGCCACCCGGGAATTCGCAGTAGGGTATAGATTCACTGCCGTTGACTATCCGACTATATCGTGATAAAATTGGGAGCTAATTGGCTCACGAAAGAAACTGGTACCATTAAAAATTCAGCCGCCAGGGATTTTTCAGTCGGAGTAGGGTGAGTTCACTGCCGGGGAGCATCCGAGTGGATCGGGACAACGCTGGGAGCTGAATGAATCACTGAAACAGGAGCTAAATGTCGACATAATAGATGGAGATGGAAAGCAAGAGGAGAGTCGAAAGATGAATGGCTGAAAGATCGAGCCATTGCATGGATCAAATGAGACTCCGAGATAGCTGCGAAAAACTAACGAGCAAAAGAAGGAGCTGCTCCCCCACGAAGTAATAGTTTGAAGTAGTTCCATGAGGAAGAAGGGCTAAAAAAGGTAAGGAGTTTTTTAGTGGTTATGTTCAAAAGTAAGTCGTGAGTCCCACACAGTGCCTATACCTAGTATCTGTGTTGGCGAAGTAATCATCGATATGTTTGTCGATAATCATAAACTATGCGAAACACGCCAAGCATGCGGATTCAAAATTCAAAAGAAGCTACTTCCATCACGAACCAGCAACCGCTGAGCTTGTTGATCTTTGTATCTTATCCAATTCTGGTGGTACATCTCCTTGATGTTTCCACTGAAACCAGCTCGTCGCTCCCAAAAACGATTAATCATAGCTGCAGGCTGGTGAACGGATTGGGGCGTGTTGGGTGCATGATTTGATGCAGCACCTGTCGCCCAAGCTCATGCGTCCTATTAAGTCTAATTTTTCCTGGTTTCTTTGGACTCAGCACAACGATAATAGGTATAACTATAAATAGTATACTTCTGATGAACCGATTTTTCAAACTTGTCACCAGTGAATTTTCAAATATATCCATTTGCTGGATACTCGTGAATCTACTCGTAAATTGCTTGCAGTTCCGGGTCCTTAGATAATTTCCGTCTTAGAGATTGCACTCTTTTTTGGATTCGAATAAAAGCGTAAACGCAGTAACCGTTTCCTCGACAACATAATGACTGCGTGAAGGACCATAGACCTCGTGGTTAGATGGATTCTTCATCCTGTGGACCAAAGACTGTCCAGCCCGTAATACCCCCCCCCCCTAGTTTTCAACCCAAGAAGAATAGGGGCGCATGCGTGCAGGTGGTTCAATTCTAGAAGTCCTATCTATCGTCATGATGGTAGGCTGTGACTAGCAGTTCCTGAAGATGTTCATATCTATCATCAACGTCGACAAAGCGCAAATTCTGATATGGTAGTTGCAGCTTTTCGACTGTATGGACATCTTAAAAATTCAAACTCTCGCTGGACGTTGTTCCAAATTCACCTACAGGTTATTTCAGCTAAACAAAGGGAACAAGCCATTATCAAGGCACAAGCCATTATCAAGGCACCAAGAACAGCTACGCCGACGATCATCAATTTAAAAAAAAACAATCATCGGGAAAACTGCTTCGGTTCGAGCCTAGTTGCATTGGTAAGATAAAAAAGTAGCGGGTTGAATTCCCATGTCATAAAATATTTTCGGCATTTTGTAGGTAACTGACTATGTAGCTGCTTATTCTGTTACTAGTCGATATTTCTAAAGTACGAGCACGCATGGCTACTGAAAGCCTACTGATATGCTCACTGAGGGATAATTCGAGATATTAGCAGGAGCAACGCCGATTGGATAAAATCAGGGGATTTAGTATAGGGTAAGAAGGCGATTATTAGGATGCCGATGCCTCCATGGCCTGACTGCAGTGTTTGGTCTGTTCAACTCCGATTGGAAAAAATACTTCACACGGAATTTTTTTCTTTACCAAACAAAAGAGCCCTTAAGAGCGCTAACAAATCAATCAGAAGTATATAAATTTGAAAATATTTTCATTCATCTACTCAACGAAAAAATCGATTTATAAACATCTGAACAAAGCTCTTTCCTGAATCGTTCCCGCTAACTTCATGCATCGAGCCGAAAACTGAATAAATAGTGAAATCAGTCGAAGGTTGCTGTTCAAACCCGTTGTCGAATCCAAGTGCTCCAGCCCATAGATGGTGATGTTGCAATTTTTCAATGGACCACTGCATCTACTATGGCTAGTATTCATGAAACTGAATAAAATATTCGCAGTTTTGTTTCAGGAGAGTAAATGTAGTAAAAGATGAATATTTATTTCATCAATGAATTCCCAAAGCTTCGTATTTTCCCTGTTCCTTTACCGATTGTCGAAAATTAAATCCTATCTAATGTGCTTTCGAAAAAAGGTAGGTTTTCTCGCATACTTTTTGTTCCTTTTTATAGTAACAGTTTAAATCAGAAACATTTGAAACGCTTTAGAGAAGTTGCCGCCTTAATTTTTGTATTCGAGATACGCGAAAATCCCCTAGAGTGCTCATAACAGCATACCTCCGCACAGACGATCAAAGTTCGAACCACCATCGAGGCACGTATAAAAAAAAACCACAATCCACTTACCTTCTGGTAGATCTTGCTTATTGGCAAATATCAGTATGATGGCGTCCCGCATCTCCCGGTCGTTTATTATCCTATGCAGTTCTTGCCGCGCTTCGTCTATCCGGTCACGGTCTGCACAATCCACTACAAATATGAGTCCTTGTGTACCTAAAATAGTGAAAAATGGAAACCATTATAGCACTGTTCTCGACCCAGGACAGGTGTCACCCGGGGAGGGGACACCGCCAGTCAATCGACGACGGGTACCAACCTGTGTAGTAGTGCCTCCACAATGGTCTAATTTTGTCCTGTCCGCCAACGTCCCATACGTTGAATTTGACATTCTTATACGTTACGGTTTCCACGTTGAAGCCGACTGTTGGAATTGTCGTTACCGATTGACCTAATTTTAACTTATATAGAATAGCTGGCGGGCGGCGCGGTTAGGATGAAGCAGTGTAACGAGAACAGGAAGAAAAAAACGGATATCCATTGTTAGCTTTGTGCTGGAAAACGTTCAGCGCCCCCGAACCCCGTACGTACGTACGGACTAGCAGGGATAGCTGACGTGACGGATGGGGCTGTGGACTGTTTTGTACTTACTAGTTTTCCCTGCGGCATCCAGCCCGAGCATCAATATTCTCATCTCCTTATTGCCGAAGATTTTGGACAATAGTTTCCCCATGGTGAACCGGTTTGCAGTGTGTACCCCTTCAACAGGGGCTGCTGGAAGAAGAAGAGAAAAGGAAATGTTTAGTATGCTATATGCTAGGAAAATATTAGAAAAGTACAGTAGGTCCCAGGATAAAAAACAAAAATCTTTACATTAAATTGGATGTGATTTTTTTAGTTTCTACGGGAATGTTGAATCTGTGAAACCAAATAAATCTTATCGAATTTCATCATAAGATTTCGATTATATAGGGCCGCCCAAATACTTTTGTTGAGCAATATGTTTGAGATTAAAGAAGCTCAGTTTTGCAACGCGATTCAAACTAAGGTGTAATTTATTGTCAGTAGCTCTGGTGCTATATCATGTAGCTTCGCGTTTTGTTTAGGACTTCAAGATATAGGCTGAGAAATGCAGATTATTTTTCGGGGTGTTTATAGTTTATAGTAACATGGTGCTTGGATCTACGATAAGTAGCTACCAAATTGAGTGAATAGTGTTGTCAACTGTCATCACGTACAGTCTCTCACATAATACCGCATAGTCACTGTTATGTAAAAACGAAAATATTTATTTTGGAAATGATCACATTTGTTTCGTTGAAATGAAAGCTTCAATACAAATCTATGAATGGTATGACCCTTCACCACTTGCAACGTCCGACATATTCGGGCAAGCTTATCGCACCTGTAAACTTTTGGAATTTTTCGAGTTAGTTGCGAAAAGTTAGTATCTTTAATGCTACAATTGCCGGAAGTTTTGAATCGAATGATTTTACAAGATTTATATTAAATTGAAAATAATCAGCTTCTAAAATATGTCAGACAAACTGCGTGCACGACTAGTAAAAAATTAATGTTTTTTTTTCGTTTTTCGATTCCGGTTAAAATGACAAACCTAGAACAATAAAATAGACGATACCATCATTGCCTTTACTCTGTCGCAGGTCCGTTCGCAGAAAATTCTCAAGGGGTTGGGGTTTTGATCTGTTTACATTTCCTATAAAAGCAAGGTATAGAAACCCTCAAACTTACAAAAGATTTTTTCCATGATCTGGTGGGTTACGTCTTGTATACCAATCGACTCAGCTCAACAAATTGGGTCAAGGTCTGTTATCAAGAAGGAATCTTCAACAGACATCACTGCCTGCTGGCTCGTAGTAGTGTCGGATTCTTGCTGCAAAGATTTGTAGTAGTTAAGCTTACCAACTTAACCTGAACCTGTAGCTCTTGCTATTTTGTGTGAATAGTTCATGTTTTTGCCATTGCTGCATTTTCTCTACGGTGCTGACAGTTCCTCGGTGGCGGTATTTCTCCTGATAGCGACGGCCGCATTCGTGAGCAATTTACTGTCCATAATCGCAAGTCAGTCCCATGTGCTGCGGGATTCCCTATCTACATGGGACTGACTTGCGATTATAGGCAGTTTAGGTCTCAGCCACTTAGGCGGCGTGATCATTGGCGTTGCTAGCTCGCTGACCGAACTTTGCTGTGTAATTGGTCTACTAGCAACTGTTGCTAATATCGAAACTAATCAAAACGTGAACTGATCCGAAAATAACTTGACTTACAGTTGTGGATAAAACTGTAGTATCATTAAAGGCCTATTTTTTGGCGAATTCCTTGTAAGGTTATAGAGAAAAAGGACCAAAGTTATCAGGAGGGACCAAAAGGAAAAGATTTTGATAAAAGATCTCGCGAAAGAGGGAAAATCGAAGAAAAATAATGCTCTTCTCTACCAGAAAGACATCAAACCACTTTCCACTATGGATATATCCAAAGCAATATCGAAGAACAAAGATGATCTGAAATAATCAGTGTCACCTGGACCTCTGCAGAGGTGGCTTGTGGAGCATAAACTTCTTTATAGGAGCCCCAGGGAAGTTCTACAAGATCAGTAAACACTTGGAGACTCGACTGTAGTTCGCCAAACAACAATTAAAGTGGGTTGATCCCGAAAATTAAAAACGGACATCTTCTGGTCAGTCGAGACAGAACGATTGGTTCGCCATTCAGAAAATTCTGAATGCTAATCACAATACATTCAAACACGGGAAAGAGAATATTATGGTTGAGGACTGTTTATCTTGATACGGAGTTAGTACAATTTGCCCGACTAAGGTATTATTAACCAACAATTTATTTTGAGAATTTAGAAATTCCATACATCCATGTGATGTGAAATAAATGTGTTCGGAGTGTCAGTTCATGCATAATGCACCAAATCATTCCACTCATACCGTTAAAGAGTGGTTCGATAACCCTACGTAATGAAGTAGCTAGCGAATATGCAAATTGCCACACGGTTATAAATTCGAATTTACACACGCTAGTACACACGACACACAAAAGCCGACACGATCTAAGACGTTAACATACAAACGCTTGAGTCCCGCGCCATAATACACAGAGGTGTGCATGCAATAGCGATCATCCAAGCACTACTAAGCCCAAGATTTCAAAAATGTTGCGATGATTTAGTGATGTCTATTGCACTTATAATCTCATCAACGCGGTCTCCAGCGCGAACAAATATATGCTCATTCCCACGCGATCGTTACTACCGAACATATGTTATATACCTAGTCTAATAGAGTTTAAAATGTCAATTGGAAAATTATACATACTTATGGATCTAAGAGACGACAAATCTCTTCCCCAAATGTATCCAATGCACCAAAATCGAATAGATTGCTGAAGTCAAGTTCAACAATAACGACTCACATATTTTATTCTTAGGTGATTGGTAGACCGAAACAATCAAATTCTACCTGGGCTGGGTATAATGTAGTCGGTAAATCGATTGCCTTGTACGCAGCTCACCTGGGCTCGACTCCAAACCCCGCAGATTTTTCTAACACGAAAAAGAGATGAATGACCCAAAGGTTAAAACCTCTATAATCGAAATTTAAAAAATCCTGCCACCATTTAAATAACACTGAGTACCAGTTCTGTACCTCGAACCAACCAATTCATGTATGATTAAATAAGTCAATAAACAACCAGCGCCATACATCACCCTACCGAAGCATATCGACAAAATTTATCAGTGACCGAGAATAGAAATCGGAAGAACAGATCATCATGATCGCTAAAGTAGATACAGAACACTAGAACAGGATTGTCGCTAGTGGTACAGTTTACTCTATATCTTTCGCTCTCGTGGATTGTCCATTATTTTTACAATTATATACCGAATGTTTCGGACAGTGACGACAGCTATAATCCTTGTCAGGTGCACTGATAAACAACCCCCTACCTCCACACAACCCCGTTAGTCTAAAAATTGGCACAAATCCCAAAATAGGATCCCTCGGTGAAAGAACAACCAAACAAGTATTCTAAAAAATGCCACAATAAATCATCTGTGTAAAAACCGGTAAAAGGCCAATGATCCGTATAAAGTAACATTTAACAGTAAGGGTGAACAATAAACTTAAAAATAACAACCAACTACTAGTTTTTACACTCCAAGATCTACTCAATAGAATCCTACACTGTATGACCTCTACAGTCGAAGTCCAACCTTCATTGTTCCCCTTCTGAACTCAACCTTCGACAGCTCTGTGGTAAATATATATCAAGCTAACCAAATGAAGCAGGAACTGATCATGACAGTCGAAGGCCACCAGGCCAGCATAAACCCACACCATAAACGAGTTCGCGATCCTTTTTGGAGTTTTCATTTAGTCGATAGATCTCATTCTACATAACATTAGCTGGCCCGACAATCGCACAGTCTTCCCTTGTCAGCATTGCAATCTAGGTTCAGTTGAAGGGTTCTGCATTGAATCGCCGATTATTGAGCGTACAATTCTTCTCTCAGACAAATTGATCATTCAATGTTCTGTTTCCTTCAACCACCACGATTTATGGTCTTACAGGTCAGAACAGCTGGAGCTTGTGCGACCAGCCCTGGCTGCTACTCCGTTATCGATCTAGACTAGCTAAAGTTGCACAGGGAATCAATAGATAATTATGCATATGTTTTATTGATCAATACTGGCGCCGGCCAGGCCCGAAAGTAGATCGCGGAAGGAACGGGAAGGAATGTTAGTACGATACTTGCTTTTGCTAGAGGCCGTATATACTACTGCGCACTCCACAAGTATCACGGGAGGAGGATATTTGTTAGTAGGTACATAAGTTGGATTCTACTTCTTCAAGACCGACACAACACAGATTTTTTCACCTCAGAAAAAATCTCAACGACCTCGGTTGGGATTGAACCCAGACCAACTGGAATGAGTGGCGGTTACGCTTACCACTCAACCACCGGCACCATCTCGGATTGTGGTCGTACAGGACAGATTCGATTATCTGGGGATTCGATCGAAAAAAATTCAAATTTCATCAAGAATGTCTGATTATGGTGCTAATTCGATAATTGCAGTCAATAGAACTTTATTTTCGGGGAATTAGAGGTCTGGGATTAACCTACTCTCAAATTTTAGCCTAGTTGGTTATTCCAAGCGAAAGAAAATTGCTTTTCTTCTGATTATATCTCTGGTACCATTTCCACTAAAACCAATCAGCGAGATGCTTTTTGGAAGAAATTGTTCGAGGAATCTGAAAAGTATTAGTTTTTAACAGTGGTGTTGCCAAATATGAAACTATTTCAGTTTAAAATTAAAAGTGCATATTTCTTGCAATACACCCAAGTAGCAATTGCAACTTGTTGAAAGTTTTAAATGTTGCACGACTGCTACACAATATTTTTTATTGTTGTATATATTTGAAAAGAATTTCCACGGGTTTTTAAACTGATTGTGCAACTATGTAACTATAGATCTGACCAATAGTGTTAAGTATGCAAACATAAATAACAGTTGTGAAACTATTCAGAAACTTTGCTAACTTGCACAAACAGTTTAACAAGTTGTAAATGCCTCTTTGTTTGCCATTCCACCCTAAAACAGAACTGTCCAACTACCCAGTGCTCGACAAATGGCACAGTTATTGTTTTCACTATTTTGCTGCAATTAGAAACATGTTGCACAACATACAAACAAAGTGCGCTTTTTCCATAACATAGTTGTTACCAAGAGAGTTACAAATACTATACAGTAACAAAGCGTGCTACTTGGGCATATATGGGATACTGCAAGCCTTTTTGGCACATAAAATGTCATTATACCGACTTCGTTCGGACGGTTTCTGGCATTCTCTTGAGATATTTATGACTTACTTCTCAGTATTCCGTTTCGATCTTTGTCAGGATTCTTATCAAGGTCTTGTTAGCATTCCGATGGAATCCATCTCAGAATTTCGGTCTAGATTAATGTCCCGCTCAGAAATTATCTCTCTGAATTCTCTCACTCACTCTCTACTTTGAAATGCAAATAACGGCGCCGGCTACTTCTTTACAGTCATCGGGGAAGGAAACAAATGTCAGCACAACAAACGTTGTCATAGAAACCGTGTATGCCACGTTTGCCAAGGGAGTTTTTATTTAGTAGGCTAGTATAAAGAGTTACACAAATCCAGATTCACCTTGATAAGTGATACGATCTATGCAACTCTCAGAAGTGTTATGTGTTTCTTACTCTGGGCAGCCGGCTGCCGCGAATTTACGATAGATTTATCGTGTATGGAATTAACACGACATTCCAAGAACAATACAATATAATGAAAAGCAGTTACATTAACTGTCTCGAGACATTTGGCGAAATAAATATGCTAATGTCTATGCAATTGAATATTTCGTCATACAAGTTGTATCAGCTTTACTATTATTATTAACACTCGGAATACCAAGGGGGTAAAAAGTTACGCAGACTACCAAGGGGTTCTAAAAAAATGGGAAAGCTTACTTTGACCAGTCATATCTCAGCCGTTACATAATCGATTTTAAATCTGTCTTCACCACTAGAAAGATGTGTCTTTTGTGAATACGTCAAATTAAAAAAATAGAAGAATAGAGTGGTTTACCGTAAGTTACAGTAAAAAGAGTATAACAAAGTCAGTGAGAAAAAAAAATGGGAACGCTTTTTTGACTTGCCATATCTTAGCTGTTTGCTCACCAATTTTAATTCTTTCTTCACCATTGGATAGGTAAATCTTTTATAAAAACAGTGAACAAAGAATTATGGAAATCAAATTTGTATGTCTGAAGTAATTGTAAAAACAGTAATTGAAAGTCAGTACAGAAGAAATGAGTTTTTCTGTTCAAACAATCGTATCACGACCGTTTGTCACACCAAACAATACGTATTTCTCCTACATATGCAACTCCATAGGTATCTTCCTCCACCAGATATCAATACTTAAGAAACAAATCAGTAAACTTGACCTTGTGGCCACGGCTGTATCATCGATGTGAAGTGAAATTCGCTACGGTTTGATGCTATAAGGAAGGCAATTCTATGAAAAGGAGCGTTGTCGCGTAATTTATGTGCTTTCGACATCAGGTGTCATATATCTTTCAAGAATATACATGTACTACATAATTCCATTATTTGACCTGAAATTTCCAACACACATGGTCCAATTTATAACACATTCAACTCTTGTTGAAAGCTAAAACAGATTGGTCGGCAACTTCCAATAGGTTCCTTCTGCTCTGCCACATAGATCGCAGCTTCAGTAATTCTTGCTTGTGACTAGCGCCACACCCTCTGAGTTGCCGCACCAAACACCGGTTGGTGCTGATTCCAAGATAATTGCAAGCAAATGTCTTTGAACTTTTACTTACGATATTTGCATATATATTGTTTACTAATTTTTAACACAGTAAGTCTTTGAATTTATATTCTGCTAGCATACGTTTTCGAAAAAGTGCCTAAGGGCGTAAGAAGTGCTCGTTTTTCTAAGATTTTATAATCTGTTTCCGGTAATCCTGACTACGTTATCATGACACTCTGTAAATACAGCATGGCATATTGGTATTATTGAACTTCCTACCATCTTTAGACTCAAAATACCTTGGCTGGAGCAGCAGGGCACCTGAGATAATACTATTGATTAGATTCCAATAGTACCGAAATTCAAGAACCGCGAAAAGCCTAGTAACTAGTCAAGTGCGCATGTAGTAATAGTGAAACTTGTAAAACATACAAAACATATATAATACACACACATAAAGGAGAGAGATTGATAACGATCTCAACGGATGTATAATTCATTATTCGCAAACATTTTTTACTTCAACTGAATCATGGTTCGACACACCAGAACTCACATGTTATCAACTCACGCTACTGAATATTGCTCGCACATTTATCCCGCACAATTTCACTTTGTGACCCACTCAAGGCCAACCACTGGGCATGATTCAGTGGAGACGCACGATAGATAGCAACAAGTTGCTACTCAACCATCCAACTGTGATAGCTAACTGCTGGGAGGATTCAATCGTTTCCTCACGTTAACCTAGGCCACGAATGCAATAAATCATTGATAGTGGCGATGACGATATTGATAAAGTTCACAACAATAAAATGTATATTGTTTTGAAAAGTTTAAAGCGATCGCTGCGGGACGGACAAGTTTGTACACTTTGCTACAGTTGTTAGCCCATCAATCGAACATCAGTCACTCATTCAGTCGAACCGGCTGCATCAGCAAACATATCCATATCTATCCCTTCATCGACGTACTGCTCTTATCGCAGTTCTATTTGCGCAAAGGTCGAATTTTCTATTCGATATGCGAGGACCAGTCACGTGAGACGACAATCAATGAAAATGCTGAGCTCATCGTTCTTCATCCGCATTGACAGATAGTATTCGGGGTGACTGCAACTGTCGTATTGTTTAATCCTTGGTAAACGTTCTTTTAATTCTAGGTCAATCGTTTTTGGAATGAATCTGACTGTCGCATGGTATCTCACATAGACTGAAACCGTTTTCGGTAGCGCAAAGCTGTATCTAAAATAAAAGAAAAATCACAGCTATAGCTGTAAAGCGGTAGAACCACGAAATGAAAACAATGAGCTCAATAAAGTTATATAAATGAATGCAGCAATGTAGATAAGCGAAATATAGGATTTGTGTGATTGTAATCATAAGTCAGTAAGGTAATAAATGCTTTAAGCTTCTGGAATCATGCTTTAAAGCAGGTGGTGCATAACACTTAGCAAAATGAACACGCCACCAAGCAATCAGTACATGCCTGAAACCTAAACTGATGAAGCTACTAATAAGAAAAAAAATTGCAAAAAGAGCGCGACCTAATTCTCGTGTTTTCTACCCCTGGGATGTGAGGTGTCAACTAGAACAGTGGTTTTCAAACATTTTCATTCCATACACCCCTCTCCGAAAATTTATCACCAAAAGGTACATCCTTCTAAAAATTGCTAATCAGCAATATCCTATCAGAAAAGACAAAATAATCTTGACACACTTAAACAAATACAAAGAGACATACTAATCGACGAAAACGTTAGAATAACAAGCTTAAATTGACACCGTATAATTAACCCCCTGCAATAGTCCAATTCAGCCCCGGTTGAAAACCACTGAGCCAGAAAGACATACGACCATCCAAAACAAGCATAGACTGTCGATTATCAGATGTGGGCAGCGTAGCAAAAGCGACCGAAATTAATTGGAACATTGCCAATGCAGAAAAAGCGACTTCAACTGCACCGTAAACTGTAAACACTCTCAGATTATTGATGAACTCGAAAGAGAAAACACTCATGAAAAATAGTTCCCAGGTCATTGATATGCTTTATACACCATGTCATATCGTATATATCTATTATATGATGTGATGGCCGGAAGGATAGGTAACTAAATTCTGATATGGAAATCACATCCAGTTTCATCATATAAGAAATGCGGTATAGATAGCGTGTACAAAATCGATACAGAAAACTTTATTTCCCGCAACAACTGGAAATACGACGTTCATTATGCAGGTGATAAATTCTAGATTGACGTGTATGTGAAAAACATCGCAATCGAGATAGGACTACACGATCTGCCCCACACCTGACAGATACCAATATTAGACAGGCATTGTCACTCTCTCGTGCGGAAAAATTCCCAATCAATTCTCCGTCCCTACAGTGTGAGAATATTTTTTCTGGCCCAAAAAGCTGATAATCTACTCACAGACAGGATAACGTACTATTTTGCGTATTATCGAAAATAAACAAAGGTGTCAAACATTTAATGGAGTGGAAAATTAAAAACAAAATAGAAGACTGGTCTTGTCACGTTTATGATGAGCACCAGCAAGGCAGCGGGCATAGAGGGGAAACTCTTTAACTCATTCTTCGTCGGATTTATTTTTGTTTTTCATCCAGAGAACTTGTGTAAGTGATAATTTTTCATTTGAAAATTGAAGTTTTTTTGCGAACCGGACTCCTTCCCTCATACGGGTAATACAGGTAAACGTTTTTTCATAACCCAGAATCGTGTCACTAGCTATGCTCAAACCAATGTGTATGTAATAATATAAGCTTGCCACGTATCTGTTTTGTAAACAGACTGCACACCATAGTTCAAAAAGAATGGGGTCAGATGAGCTGTCGTTTGGAGAAATCCACCCACGAACTCAAGTCTACCCCACACCAAAAACTGAAAGAAAGTGCGATCGACTAATGATGCACAATATCGTTCCCTCAATCGCAATGATTTGAGCGTCAGTGTTCATTTGTACAAAATAAAAAATTAATTAACTCTTAATGTGCAATGTTGTTAAAACAGCGCGAAAAAACATTAATTATCGTAATATTAACATAGTAAAACTATAGGACAATTTTCACAAATTTTAAAGAAAATAAATTTATTTTTACTACTTTTAGATTTAGTACTAGGATTAACAGCATGCCTTCTGGTAGTATTGACGCATTTAAAAAAAATGGTTCCTGGCAAACACAACAGAGCAGAGCTGAAAAAATTGACATCCCTGCGTGAACTTGAAAGAAAACACAATTCAATTCATCCCCGCCGCGATGAATGAAATTTTTGGTTCGTTTCCTTCGTCATTCGTTCACCTAACACAGCGCATGCAGATTAGGACATATTCGGTTTCAGAAGCAAACTGGATTTTGTTTCTATTCTACCTATGAGAGGGATTATTGAGCAATAGTGCACCAGATATAGATTGCGCAGTTCATTTATGCTCGAAAATGTAGAAGATATCAACTTCTGCCTTCAAACTGTCTACATAATATTAAATAAATACTTTAGTTGGTGAAGGAATTTATATTTCCACCGCACTCAAGCGTTCGATTCTGCATGAAATTTCAGTCAGTTGGAAAGTTGATGAATGAGGGAGGTGGTGGTGGAATGAGGTGAATGTTGGTTTCGGTACATACAAGCAGAAATTTCGCTGCTCTGCTACAGATTTCTACGCCAATCCGTTATCACAAATCAAGGATGTAATTTCATTTCCAAATACACGAAAAAAATGTTCATAGTCATGAAAAGGTCACAATTTTGTAAACTAAACCTAAAGCTCCTAAAACCACTAAAAATAAAACACATATTCATGAAATTACTTGTGTTACAACAAAACTAAGTCACACCCAAAAATACATGACGATGCACTCAAATATTTGGTTGGGATCATGATTATGAATGTTTCTTCTGTATTACGAACTTAATTATAATTAATTATTATCTACTTAATTATAATTAATAATCCTTTGATATTTTATTGATTAGACGGAAGGAGTACATTGAGTTGGACAAAAGAGTAGAGAAGGCACAAACAGAACGAGAATTGGAGATGATGGACAAGCTGTGGATCTACCCACACTAGACGAAGGGCGATAGACTATCCGAGAACTGAAAAACGGTAAAGCCGTTAGAAAGTACGAAATTCAGGACCGTACTTCTAAAACTCGGAAGCGACCGGCAAGGTACTCTCTCGTGTTCTGTTTAGCAGACTGCACCCGTTGACTGAACACTTTATCAGCGAATACCAAAGCGGGTTTCGAGAAGGACGATCAGCGAGGAGCCAAATGTTTATCCCGCGACAAATTTTGGATAAATTCCAAGAATACAACTTACAGACTCATCCATTCGTTTGTGGTCTTTAAGGCGACGTACGATTCCGTGAAACGAAACAAACTGTGGCAGATAATGCTTGAACTTGATTTGCCAACAAAATCAAGCGTCAAGATAGTCGGAAACACATGCGATTCGTTTGTGACGTTAAGTGGATTCAAACAGGGCGATCCACTCTCTAAACATAATGCTCGAAGGTGCGATACGAAGATCGGATGTGTAAGGAACGAAACGTTCCATGCTTCTTGACTTCACCGACGACATCGACATCATTGGTGTTGATCGCAGAGCAGTGGAAGAGGCATTTTTGTCTTTTAAACCGAGGCTGCGAGAATCTGGTTGCCTATAAACTCTGACAAAATAAAGTACGTGGTAGCTGGCAGAGAGCAGTCCGAACGGTGTTGGTTTCGAGTTGGAAATCGATGGAGTACGGTACAAGGTTATCTACCAACTCATATATCTTGGAACTTGTGATAACGATGTTAGCCGCGAGGTAAAAAGGCATGTTGCGGCTGCAAATAGGAGTTTCTATAGTTTACGTAGTCAGTTAAAGTCCCGTAGCATACAAAATTTGTTATATATAAATCGCTGATACTCCCTGTTGCTCTGAACGGGCATGAAGCATGAGCGTTGAAGGTAACAGACTATTGTGTGCTCGGCGTGTTTGAGAAAAAAATTCTACGTTCAAATGGAGAATTGCGCAAGATAATGAACGACGAGCAGTACACAGTATGCAAACATGCTGACATTGAAAGACTGATAAAACACGGCAGAGTCGAACATGTAGTGCATATGCCATAAGAGAAACCAGCTAAAGTTATGTTCAACAGAGAACCTGGCAGAGGTTATCGATTTCTGGACAGACCCCGCTGGCTGTAAGCAACTAAGGACGACTCGCGTGCGGCGGGCGGATAAGTAAATTGGCGGATTGTTCGGCCACTATGATGATGATGATCATCGGATTTTTCTGACAGAGTAAAATGCTAATCATGGTTTCAGGAGCTTTATAGCCATTTTTGTAATTTCTATCTGCGTTGTCATGATATTGTACTTTTTGTTGTTACCCCTCATCAGCCAGCTTCCTTCTTTAGTCAAGTATTGGCTAGCTGATTACACCAAATCTTTATCCCACCAATGTCGCTGGTAACTGCAACCTTTGTTTTCAGTTTCCGCTTCATTATCATGACAGAAATTCCAAAGACAAAAATCTATTGAGAAGAACTGGGGACAATCTTTTGGGATGAACTGGCCGCCAATGTCGTTCTACCATTGTAGCACGTACTTGCTATAATGACAACTGGCTAGATCTGTTCAAAACGTAATTGGACCATCATGTCCGTTTTGTACATTTTCGAATTAATAGTCTTATTCATCACAAAATCGCTATTTTTATTGCCACAGAAACAGATTTCTCGCCAAATCATAAATTTTTTTCGCGAACCTATCCGCCAAAACAAAATTGAATCTGCCAGGAAGCTTGCCGCGAGAAGGAGCCTTGTAGTAATTGGGGGTGGGGGAGGCAATGGTTTGAAATCAGCTTCCGGATAGGTTTCATCGTACAGCAAGACACATTTCCAACTTACTGGCCCAGATTCTGGCCACTGACTGTTGTTTGAGGTTTCGGTTTGGTTGTTTACTTGCTAGGTAACATTTGTAACTATCTCGACTCCTAATCCAAATAACCAATAAGCATTATAACGTAGCCTTATATCTGATTTAGATCAGCTATAGAGCAATGTTCAAGAGCTGTTTAGTAATATATACAGATTTAATGCTGATATAATGCCAGAAAATGCAAGTGTACTATACCTGTGCACAGATTGACAGTCAGTTTTCTGCATTACTAACGCAATCTCATAGTAGCAGTATACTGCCGCTATACGCATAGCTGTCCCATGTGCTATATGATTCCGTACACACATGTGGCACTTTCTTATGTTTACTCTTCTGTATGATAAACAAAAAGAGAGGGGAATTAAAATAACATTTAGGTCTTATAAATGCGCGCTTCGACATACAAATTCTAATTTTAATTTATTTTAAGATGTTTCATCAACCAAGCCATTTGCTACCTAAACTATATACGCAAAAAATACTTTCTATGCACAGGAAGCAACAGTACCTAATTTAAAATTAGTTTTTAGCGTTTCGGATTTTCCTCATCAGTAACTAGCAACATCTTGGTGCCAGCTAGATGATAAATCTAAACCGTTAGGCGCTCAATCTTAAATCGTAAAACTAATACGTATTGCATGAACTAAGTAACTGGCAGGATCCGAGTAATGTCTCTGAAAACAAGCACAGAAGCTCTAGTTTGCTGAATAGACTGAGGAATCCGAAACAGTTTTCTCATCAGCAAACCAGAGCTTCTGTACCTGTCTTCCGAGACATCACTCGAAACCTGCCTAGTTCATATAAGACTTATGAGCAATTGGATTTAGGATTGAGCGTCCAACTAATGCTAATTTTGGTGTTGGTTTAGATCTCTCATCTAACTGGCACCAAGATGGTGCTTGTTACTGATGAGGAGAATCCTAAACGCTAAAAACTAATTTTAGACTATTTTAGAAAGCAATGTAACATGTAGAACGGAATACACAAGCCAAAATAACGTATAACGCCACTGCAATAAATCAACATTACAGCGGCTTTATATTTACTACATAAATAAACCTGGTATGCGTTATACCAGGTTTATTTATGTACGTAATACTACCACTAATGCTGCATTGTTCTGGAGCTTGTATGCATTGATAGTGCTAATGTAGAGCTCGATTGCATTGCAATTGCCGAAAAAGGGTTGTTTTTGCAATATTAGTGCTAGTTTATAACAAATATGTCGCAATGGGTTAGTGGTTACTTGGGAAGAGCGCGGCTATCGCAAAAATTTGAATGCCCCTTTTATAAATTATCTAGCCTTTAGTGTCAATATTCGTCATTTTTTGTGTGTTACCGTGGTATTTTTACATGTTTACTAGCAGATTTTCCCAGTAGAGGAATGTCATGATTTTATGATATCAAGAGCTTATCAACGGTACCACGATGACGCAAAGAGAATTTTGCGTTATCGTGATACGCGTGACTCAAGTTCAAAATTTCAAAAGCTTGGTCACGGCTTAAGGTTTTTTTTTAATTTTTATTATAGAGGCTTTAACCTCAGGGTCATTCGCCTCTTTTCGGGATAGAGAAATCTCTTTTGGAAAAATGTCTAACCCTATGTGCGGGGTTGGGAATCGAACATAGGTGAGCTGCATACAAGGTAATCGATTTACCACGTAATTTCGTAATTTCTCTTTTTGTAGCCGTGATATTTTATTCGTTAAATTACCAGCAGATTTTTTTAGTAGTGTGAGTCATGTTCATGATTTTATAAGCAAAACCGATGTTTATGATATCAAGAGATTATCAATGATTGTTGTTAAATTATCTTAGCGTTGCCATGATAGTTTACCATCGGATTTTGCATGATGAGTAATGTAACTCATTTTCGCGATTTCAAAAACTTTTTGTGACTTCTCTTTGTATAATTGTGATGTTTTTCGCGGAGTAACGTGATAATGTGCATTGGAACATGACAATGTAATCGATTGGCGGAATCTAACTGTTTTGTGAGCAATTTCACGAACACTAATCTATAATGTATTGTTAGCATTTATTGCTGTTTTCTTTCCGGACATCACACTGAACCTCATGAAATAAATCTAGATAAATTTCAGGACAAACAGTCAATAAGGAATCAGAATATATTGGCTCTATTGGCACGGTCCCCATGTTATTCGGAGACTTGTCAGTCTATATCCACCTACCAGTGAACTAGGGTTCAGCCACCAAAAAGCCACCGCCATGGTACTTAGTGTGCCTTCAGCTTCTGCCCGAACCAGCGCGAAGCGAACGACAATCAATACAATTTTATCTTGTGTGTCTGACGAACAAAAGGAAACAATTACTTTCATTGTTGTCGTGTTAATCTAACAAGATGAATCAGTCGCATAAGCAAGACGTGGTACTCCGATCAAACACTGTGGTTTTTCGCATCAGAAGATGGAGCGCTTAGGAGTTCGAAAGTAGCATTTATTTGGCCCAGACGAAAATTAATTTTGCACAACTTAAAACACGTGATTGTGTGTGGGTCAACGTAATATCAAGATCCCCATGCATATCGACGATACAAAAATGGAGGCACGGCTATATAATCTGGCACCACTTAAAAGCAATATGGTCAATATAATTTATTTCGCAATTCGAAGCAATGGTATCCATTGTGGAGGACATACGGAGAAACTACTTTCCTAGTTTTTCAAATCGTGTTTTTGTAACGAGAATGCGGTTTGACCGTCTTGTGGCTGCTGTTAAGGCAACAATGGCAACTACAAAAGCTGCGTCAAGTACCCCAAAATCAACAACCACAACCATCAGCGAGAAAGCTACTACCAAGGACGGAGGATTCATACTCATGACCAGCAAGGACAAGAAGCAAGAAAGAACATCTGATCGCAAACATCAAGTCAGAAACTACGACGATAACATGCTGAATAGCGAGAGAGAAAAATGAGACACCCAAAACGCAGTTACTGAGGAAACAAATATTTCTCCGCCGTCTAGAAAGATCATATCACAACTGAATATCACAATGTTGTGAACCAGTTCACAGAGTGAACAATGAATTAGTAATGACATAGCTTAAACCATGCAAACTTGCAAGCAAATAAAAGCGTTATGTTGGCGATACGGAAGATAAAATTACACAATTACTAAACAAATTATTTTTGTGAATGGTCATTTTTGGAAACGTGATTCCCATATTTTGCCCGGTTATAAATTTCGCATCTTTCGTCTAGTTTTTAAATTCCCATCCTTTACCCGGACCCATCTTTTGCCCGGGTCGATCAATCTGTGGAGTAGGTTCTATTTCAGTCAGTCCGATGCTTTTATTAGTGCTTTTGGTATTACCTATGGTAAACCACATTGGTATCGACAGTACCAGGAAAAATGAATGTCGGTAACGAAAGTATGTTTCAACTATGGAATTGTAATAATAATCTACTGATGTAAATGAAATAAATCATCAGTAATCAGATAACAGTACTAAATAAGGCTACCAGAAACGGCAAGGTTGATATTTCCTTCACTAGGTCAACAGGTGCACCAGTCAAAATTATTTATAGAACCTTCAACCTGAAACCCACCAAACAGGGGCTTCGAAATTGGTGGTTTCATTAATGTGTGTTATTTGCAGCCGTCGAAATTATATATTCATTTTGGTTTATCAGTTTCGGATTAGTTCCCAGCGCCATCCCCCGTGAAAAATGACACAAAAATAAACAGCATTCCCGAACAAAGTCAAACAAAGATCTTGCTTTGATGTCAGTATTAAATTGAAATTCTAATTCAATTTTCGTGTATGATTGCGAGGTATTAAAGCATATTTTGATAATATTTTTCTCTGCTTCCATACTCTGGCTTTTTTACAGCACTTTTTTCTTTCTTTCTTGGTAAAAGATCAAGCTAAGTAAATATTTTTTTATCCAAAAGAAAGCTCTACATCTCATTGAGTTTTCGATTTCTGTTTGATGTCAGGACACTCTCTCTCTCAGATTTGTATTTTAACCATGAAAACTACCAAAGCAATGACAACCTAAATAATCACTATCTTTTCTTCTTAAGTTTTCAATTTGATATCCGACGCTGCTCGCGTTACCAGACGAATCAAGTGACCGCCAGTAAATTTCCTGTTGAAACATCGCTGTATAAACAATCGGTATTTCTTATCAAAATACAAATATAAACACAACAGTTGCCCGCGTAAACGACAAATGAAACGGTAACATCTTTATTGATATGCGCCCACACCACCAACAACAACAACAACATGGTCGAGCTTCGGGGGCATGTGGAACTAAAGCATGTGCAAAATTATGGTGGAAAATGTACGATTACATCAGCCAACAGCCGCCCGTCTAAGCTTTTATGTACATATGTATCATACGCATCTAGAGTTCGAGCGGTGTTGCTACAGTTATAAAGACCTATCTCAGGTGTAGACGACGCTACGCGTGCTCGTTACGTCATTAGATAACAAGTCGACACGTATGTGTCGATGCGCCAACTGAAGTATGCTTGAAAAGATTCACGAACAAGTTGAATTGCGTTGGTTGGCTTTTGATCACATAATTTGCAGATACTGCTTTGCTACGATATTTCTATTTCAAGTTGTCTGTTGAGATAATTGTCCTGAAAAAGAGATCTATCATCGAAATAATAAATCCTAAGAACAAGAATCTCTTATATTGAAATTTAAGAAACACGCCGCACAAATTAGCATGTACTAACAAAACAGAGAAGCCCCGGTTCACAATATCGGAAGCACATAGCGACCCACCATTCCCGACCAACTTACTCCGTTCCCATTTAGGTTCCAGCTTGTTGTTTCTCATCTTCGTAACAACAGTGAAAAACAAACGGACCTCAACCGAACGCTAGCCGACTTGCCTGCGCGCTTGCTGCTACTGAATGCTGTTTCGCTTCAATTCTTTCTGCTTTGTTATGTCAATCAAAGAAAATAATCAAATTTCCGCTGAGATATTGCGACCGCTTAAATAGCGACGATAAACGAATTAGTCTAATGTGCCTAAGTATGTAGTTATGCACATACATACACATACGGGAAGACCGATGACTTCGACTGCGACACGATAGTCGATTAGCGCGGATACGAGAAAAATGCTATTACTGTATATCGAAATAGCTTACTATGGACGGTGTTTCAACTTGATTTTTAGCAGCGAAATTGTTCATAGTAGCGTATAGGTTTGTTTTATTTTTTTGTGTATCTTAAGATTGAACTTTCTTTTTAATTTAACATAACTGAACCTACGCTTTACAATTTGTAAAAATGAAAGGAGAAAAATAAATTAAAAATACCATCGTCATTGACTCAATTTACTGCTGCGTGTTAAAATATTCTTTTTTGGTGACAAAATTGCGTTGTTGACTACTGCTCTCAGGATCCCACTGTCTACCTTCTCTTATGGCATCGTTTACATCCATTATTTAATCATCGACATAGTTGCATTTCACGGCCAAATGTTCTTGTTTCTTGTACCTATAAGTCGCTATTGTGTATCCGTCGTTCGTTTCATTGTTGGTGGTGCTGTCTGTTGGCTTGGAGATACTGGTCGCGCTCGCCATGGGTTGCATATTTGTTATTGCTAGATCCGGAAGTATTGATATTACCACCGTTTTTGGTTTAGCAGAAGATGATTGTGTATTGTTTGTGGTTGTAGTAGGCGAACTTTTCTAAACTGCTTCTGCGCACGACTTTCCGTGGTGTTGTGTCTCATGGAAAAAATGACACGTAGAAATCTGCCCTGGGTACGTTACCAGTATTGTCTGATTAAACGTACCATGTTCGGTTGATCTGCAAAGCATGGTTACACATTAAGGGATGAATTTAATCGGACGAATTCTCATCACACAAGCACTGTTAGAAACACCAAGGAAGAAGTTCCTTTAAGAATCAGCTGAGACCGAATCCACTTATGTGCTTAGATAAATCATGTGAGCGTACTTTTATAGCGTCGTTTTCTAAATGTACAGAAATGCTGATGGCAACGTAGCTGTATTCGGCAGTGTGCTGCAAGTTGTTCCATGAAACGAATGTGTCTATTTGGTTAATGTTCTTGAACATATCCAGCACGTTTTGTTTGATATGATCCATTTGTAGGGTGTTAACCTCTGCCAGATTGAGCGTCATCGGAGCTTTTAGTAATTGTTCCACTTTTCATTTTGCTGGTCTCACCTACAGACACTTTATACACGGACTCGCGAAGTGTCAAAAAGTGCAGCCAAACGAGCATGAGGGTTTTGAGAGGGGAAGTACAAGAGGAAGCCCATGCAAAGCTAATGGGAGCTTCCGTGATGCCAGCTTACATTCATGGTTGCTAGTTTTAATCTCTCCGCTAGTCTGTTAGTGTCTGTAGTCTCACCGGAAATGTCGGAATATCAATAGCAACACAATTCGCCCGAAGTATGGCTACTTTTTGCTGTGTGTCTCATCATAAATTTCACACAGTATGTGGAGGTAACGCTATATTGTTATGAAGTGTGTCCCACATCAAATTGCATCACGGAAAAAACGCTGTAGAAAATTACCTAGTGGACCGATCATTTTCAAACTTTCATACAATAAAATATAACCCATTAGTCAATTTTTGTCATATTTATTTCATTCAACTTCAATACCATAACCGTACGCTCGCACCTTACGCTTAATTCCACTCATCAGTTTCAGTACAACATCTTGCAGCAGCTTCTTGTGTACAGAAACCCACTTTTTTCTTCATGTCTTCTTCAGATTTGACATCCTTAGGATGCATCCATAGTGCCTGCTTCACAATTGCCCAGTATTTTTCGATGGGTCTTAGTTTCAATTCGTTTGGGGGTTCATGTCCTTGTGTACGACTGATCCCATTGGCTTCGTACCACTCAAGGACAACATTTGAATAGTGGTACGAAGCTAGATCCGGCCAAAAGATCGTAGGGCCCTCGGGTTGCTACAACAGAGGAATCAGACACTTCTGGAGACACTTCTTGAGGTAAATCTCCCCGTTTACAGTCACGGTCGTTGCGAACGACGCACTCCGTTTGCCACATTAGCAGATCGATTGCCAAATCATGTATTTATTGACAAATTTTGAATGTTTCTGCTTCCTTATTTCCTCCGAAACGTCAAACTTGTGCTGACCGGTGAAGAACAGTAGCCCCGGAAGACCACCTTAACGTAAGTCTCATCATCCATGGTGAGACAATGAGGCTTCGTCAGCATCTAGGTGTACAGTTTCCGGGCCTGTAACTTTCCCACCATATTTTGCTGCTCGTCGCGATTTGGAGCCTTCTGCACTTTGTACGTATGCAGTCCCTCCTGGTCCTTGGCTCTCTGAACAAGACTTGGACAGATTCAAATTTTTAGTCATATCCCTGAACGAAGCATTGGGATTCCACTTAAACGCTTACACTGCACGCTTGTGATCTTGATCACTAATAGAACATCCATTCTGACCACATTCCTTCATCCATTCGATGCTCAGATTTTGGAAGTAACGTTTAATCACACGACTCACCATTGACTGCACGATTCCGAGTTGTTTTCCGTTTTCCCGATTAGCGATATGGAAATTTTCCAGGCGCTTGCGCAAAATTAATTCGCGACGTTACTTTTCGGGTGACGGCATTTTTTACCAACTTTTCGAAAAACTGAGCGATAAACATACAGTGCAAACAATATACTCTAGACTACTTCTACCCAAATTTTCAAGAGAAAATACCCAAAGGGTTATTTTCTACAGCGGTTTTCCCGTTAAGCTTTGTTGAAAGGCCGAGTCGGTCGGTGTCTACTATAATGAAAAAAAAAACCAATCCCATTCACTTCACCGTGTATTCCAAGCAGAAATCTTCACCATTCTGTTTCGCATACAATCGGCACATCAACAGAGAATTTGCAGTAAGATTTTTTAGTCTCGGACAGTCAAGCTGCCTGCTAGTTCTGCAGATTCGAGATCGGAATTAGTAATAGCATGCCGAACTCAAATCGAAGAAATCAGCATTCCAAATGATATCTACCTTTAATAGACACCAGGTCATTCCGGTATTACTCGATATACATTGGCGGACGAATTTGGCGCTGCGATTGACTTTGTTGGTCCAGAACCAGTTTTACCACTGTCGATTAGTTGGACAAAGCTCTTGGGCTGCACCCGGACAGATGCAGATCATTAGCGTAGCTTGTAAACTTGTGTTCTAACAAAAAAATTTCTGCGGGATATGAGTCTGAAAATGTCAAAGAACTTGAAGCGTTTTCCCAAGCATAATTGCAACATTCTAGTCAGGGCACTGACTGGATATTGCAAACTACATGGCTACTATTCAGTGTGCTGAGTATTGTTCGCGTGATCTTTGTGAATCCGATTACGGAACCTTATATCATTTAGAATGGAACTGCCTTGTAGTAATGCAATTGTGAATCCGGAAAAAATCGACATAAAAATCCATGGAACAAAACACGATTTCGGGGACAGAACGATTTACGAAAATCGTGAATAAGTTCCTAAACTTATGAATAATAAACCTCATATTCATGATAATATTTATGTTTCCAAAAAACTACATGACGTTACATCTGAATGTTTGGTTGAGTTACTGTGGTTGTTCCGTGGTGTTCAGTTTCGGTTATGATTCTTGTTCATGATTTGAGGATAAACTGATTTGTACCGTGATTTATGTTCATAACTACAGGACCTTAGTCACGATTTTCGTAATATCTATTCACGTTACCGTGATATTTTAGTTACAAGTTTGATATCAGATTTTTCTGGCAGTGTAGTCACAATTTTCGTAATTTATATGAATGTTGTCGTGATATTCTCGTTTATCATAATATTTGTAATTTCACTTTTCCGTATCGCGTTGTTATCGTTTTCGGTTATTTTACCCGGAGTAATGTGACAATATGAACTGGATCATAAAAGTGTCACTGATTCGCAGTATTTTGGTTTTGTGAACAATATATGAACACGATTTTGAGGGTCGTCAAATGGTGGGATAACAAAATTCTCACAAGTTTCCTATCTCATGCCTCCACGCGAGTCTAAGTCTATTGATGACATTTGGTCCTTAGACCGGCGATGACTGGGTGCTACCAGCCTTCTGCCGATAGTAGCAGAATGAGAGGGTGCGAACAGATCTAATCGAGAAACCATTGCCGTAAAAATGAATACTTGATCGGAAATTAGCCCCAATACGACTAATCTGACTAGTATCGATGATCACGGGTCAATACGTATTGAAAATTCGCCGTGTCTGTTTTTATGAACCTAATTTCAAGCTCCGTTATTGCTAACAAGCCCGTGCATCAGGTTAACAATCCTTTATATTTCCCATCAGTATTCGTTATTATCGCTCGTATACTTGTATTCCAAAAGCAATCCGATATGGAAAATAGGAAATACTTTCCATGATTTATAACATCTTGCGCTATCTTTGCCCGTATAATGTGTTATCATTCGGTAGTTTTCAAGCCAATAAATATATCGTAGAGAAAAAGTAACAAATTCCGTCTAAATACTGTTTTAATAAAAAGTGATCCGGCCCATTACGCAGATAAGATTAGCTTACCTAGGCAATACTTTCACGGTCGGCTGTGTGGAGTTCAAATTGCTTTTGTTTAGGAAACATAAGATACTCTCGGTAGCCGGCTGCCCAGAGTTTAAAAAGAACCAAAAACTAAACAAGATATTTTCTTTTTCGAGTCACTCGAGGACTAACTAAACAACAACCTAATAAAATATACTTTATAGGTCGCATCGCTTGCTTGGAGCGAATCCTAGACCTGATGCCCTTCCAAACTATCAACTTCGCGACACCTATGGAAGAGTCTGATGAATCGTCGTCCTTCCGTTAAGTAGGTGGAGCATCAACACTTCCTGTCTACCTTATCTTTTATCCTTCCCCGTGAACGATAAAGATGGGGGCGGCCGGCAATGATGGCTATCATGCTGTTGAGGTTTTAATGTGGGTCGGATTGGTATGAATTCCTATTTACCATTTCCTAAGCAACTCTTATTAGATAATCAGCAGTCAAACATGATGAAGTCAGTGTGCAATCCGTCAAAATCATCGTCACAATGCAGCGCAAAAAATATGAACACGATTTTGAGGCTCTATAATGTATTTTTGGTGTACAGCACAGTTTTCAGTATTTCCACGCTGATCCTTATCAAATGAATAACGATGTTTTAAGTCATAATAGGTTTTCTTGTTCCCAGCGTCAGGCGCTAGCCACTGGACTCAACTATATATTTTATGAAAAAATGAATGGATAAAAACGATTCTATGAATTATAATTTTGTGAAGCAGTTGAAAATTTTATGACCGTGCGAAGAGTTGCATGAAATTGAAAATGAATAGGGATATTTACTGAATATCATAAGCACGCAAGATAGAACATTAATAATGTACTAGGAATCACGAACCAGTTCGCGAATACATTTAGATTTTGCAAACTATTTCATGAGCACGATTGGTAAGTTGTGACTAATATACTAGAAATCAGAAAACCTGTTCATGAATACTTGAACAATGTTTTATGAATTTGTGAATTAATACATGGGTACGCATGGTCAGTCGTGACTATGAAAGAGTATCAACTCACGCGAATATTTTATGATTTTGTGAACTTTTACACGAGCACGAATATTAAATCGTGACTAACATATTAGGAATCGTAAATTAGATCACATAGAATGAAATGATCTGTGAAAAATATTCTTAATTTCAATTAGCTTGAAAATATCCAGACTGTTATGATTTTGTGAATTACAACCACGAAAACAAGATCATGATCAATATGTAATAAATCATGTATCAGTTCACATCGTGTAATCGGACTCTGAATATTGTCACGAGTCAACCTTTAGTTTATGTATAATGTCCATAAAGTTGTGAACTAGTTCAGGTACAAAAAACCGTTTTTTTGTTGTTAAGCCGGACACCTTGACTGAAATTCTCAAACAAATATCTCCACTAATAAAAGCGTTCTGCAGGTGTTACTGAAAGCAAATTGAACATAATTATAAAACACATGTGTTCATGGTCCTGTTTTCGTGTGTGTGTGTGTGTGTTAACCATCCTAACTCCCACTAGCTGGTAGTGATTTACAGAAAAAAGATGTTTGCATGTATTTTAACATATCCACGCAAATAACTTGGTTCAAGGATTTAGGTAGGTGTTAGCTCAATTGACTTTCCGATGACCCATTTCGTGTACAGCGCCAGACATGTTCCGAGGTCATCGTTCCATCAACCAGCCCCGCCTTACTGTAATGTTTGTATCAAATGGATTATAACATTACAATAAGACTTTCGATTCCTTACATGAGGTAAGAAATCGACGCGTATTTAGTGAATTTATTTGATTTTTGTATATATAAATTAGAATGTCTGTAGAAAAATATACCAGTTTTTCTATTTCCTTCCTCATCTCCTACTTACGCGAGTGACTGATACGTGCTTATCCATTTTTCCCTTCTCCAGATATCCTCAAAATCTGCAGCTTCTTTCTTACACATCAAACAATTGGCGGTCTTACACATCAATCAATTGGCCACGCACGTGGTCCTGACCCAAAAAAGGTTTGGAAAATGTCGGAAGAAAAAGAAAAACTGACCTGCAGGTTTCCGAATGTGGAACTAAGAAATTGGTGCGACACCTATCGGGCGATAGCTACGGATGACGCGCTGATAATTTAGAATCGCCACTTTTTTCACCAAGTGACGCCGAAAAATTTTCACTTTTTGGAAAAGATTTATCACTGGGAAAAACACTTTTTTGTGAGTTTTTGATCTCCACTATTATTATTTACGTTGTTAAAACACTTTTTTTTCTTCCCCGCATCGGGAATAGACGGCCCGTATTGCGGGGGGAGCACTTTTGACACTAATGCTGTGTGGCTTTGAAGCGCTTTACGCCGGGATGAAAAACTCCAAAAAAATCACTGAATTCCACTTCCGATTTATGAAAACTGTTCACCGAGTCGTTCTTCGTATTTAAAAACACTTTTGTTTGATAATCTGTACCGAAAAACTACGATCTTGGACCGACTAGTGAGGAGCTCCAAAACAGTCGACCGATCGCGGCTCCTCGGATTTGCAACTAGTCTGTTCATGGTCCTGTTTTCGTAACGTAAAAACGTAATTAATACAGGATTCATGGCATTTTATTCACGATTTTGTAAATAATTTTTTCCGTGTACATAGACGAACCTATATGGAAGAGGCTAAAACTCAAGGATATGTTATTTTTCTTAACCCCGTGTGGTGAAGACTAGAGTCGGTATTAATACGGTTAGAGTCCTTTGGTGGCATTCCGCATCTCGATTCGAGTGACTCGATTCGAAACGTTTTGAAGTCGTTTCGAACAATTTGCGGCATTACGTATCGCATTCGACCAAGCGTTCGAGCTTGTTAGATTGCGGTACTAGATTTCAACTGCCTGTTCGAGCGCAAACTGTCAAATAAGAGTATACACTGAGAAAAAATATTTTTAATTCTGCTACGAATAAGTTTCATAAAACCAAATTTGGTAAAATATAGGAATTGTTTTAATTTTAGTTTTTGGTTGCTTGTTATCGAAATATATTTGGATAATTTTCGCAAATATAACTTTTTTTTTCAATAGGGGAGAGCTCTTTGAAATAAAATAGATGTTGTCAAACATAGATGCAAAAAGATCCGATGTAATACGGAAATACGATTTTTTTCTTTTATATACGAAAAATAAATTTACCCTTTCCAAAAATATTTATGCCATATAAAACAATTGATAAAAGAACGAATCATTTCGTTTCATTGACGAAAAATGTTTTAGCCATCGATGATAACTTTTATGCACCGTACGGGCCAATCAACGTCAGATTTACAAATAAAATTTTAGTTCATTCCAAATTTCTTTCTTGCATTCTTCAGCTAAAAATATTTGACAGGTATTTTTGTTATGGCTGAATATAATATTTACTTCAAGGTATGAGCTTTCAACTTTTGAAGTTGGAAAAATTGAACATTTTTCAATCGCTGATAGCTCGTAAAGTATTTGATGCATGGAAAAAATATTAAATATAAAAAGTTGCAGTTTCGCATTTTTTTAAAAGTTGGATCAAATTTTTTGCTTATTTTTTCTTCAAATAATAAAAATCATGTTAGAAATGTTGTGTAAAATTTTTGCAGTGGATCTCAAAATGTTTTGCGAGAAATTACAAATATAACGTTAAAAAGGGCAATTTTACATTAAACGCCATGTTATGGGCCAGCTTTAATTGAAATATCTCGTAAAGTAATAAGGTTCTCAATATAATTATAAATATTTTCATTGAATAAAAAACTTATTAGTCCAAGCTTGTTTTTTCGATATGTTTCTATCATTTGCAGAATTCATAACATAAATAACAAAAACAACTATATCAGATTTTTATTGGTGAATTCATTCGAAAACGCACTTTTTATTATTAATAAATTTTTCGTACAACTAAGAGTTTCCGAGTTATCAGTGGTTGAAAAATGGTCCAATTCATAAAATTCAAAACCTCATAACTTGAAAAAAATCTATCGTATTCAGCCAAAACGAAAAATAGATGTCAATTATTTTGTGCTAAGAATGCAAGAAAATTTTTTGGTAGGAATTAAAATTGTGGTTGTAAATTTGACATGGAATAACCCGTACATTAAATATGTAAATCTACTCAACTTTTCGTTCATCAAGATGCCATTAGACGAAACGAACTATTTACAATGCACGAAAATGCTTCGTTGCAGAAAACGTGTAATGATTTTGCTCATATCGTATGATAATTTTAATTCCACCTAAGAATTTTTTTCAGTGTAAACAAAACTGCAGTTTGTTTTGTTTTTTTTTGCGATGAGCGTCAAATTCACAGAATATAAATAGTGATAGTGGTAAATAAATTGACCCAAGCATGTTCATAATTTGTTCACGTCATTCTCCCTCACCACCTTTTTCAATGCTTGGGCATTATTTTAGTTTGACATAACTGTATTCTTGAACTTCTTACCACAAAATTTTAATATATCTCGCTGTTTAAGTTGATGCACCGAAACATCAAAATGCCTAGCTGGTAGTGTGTCTTATTCGGACCTCAGTCGCATGATGGAATGTATTATCTGCAGAATGAGTTATTCACAATTATTCTTAAAGACCATATTTAATATCTAAATAATTGTTTAAAACAACACAACTTCGAAACCGTTTTTTCTCAAATCTTTTGGAAAATAATCATAGCGAGCATTGCATTGAAATTTTGGTTTTCTGGGTTTTTTCAGGAAACTGATAGCTTCCAAAAGTAACATTTTTTTCAGCAATTGATGACGCAAAAATTTAAAAGCTAGTTCGTTAAAGTAGCCATTTTTAGTTGAAATAGTCAAGACAAAAATGCGTTTTCGTGTTTGCTGGGTTGTTCGTGTACTTGTTAGTTAATTATTCTGTTATAGCACACAGTTAGAGATAGGGAGAACACAATCAAAATGAAGTTTTTCCAGAAATTGCAGATGGCATAATTTTCAATCGGTTGATGCATTCAAATTTGTTAGTAATTCAATTTGATTCAAATTTCTTTGCTATATAAGATAATATTCTGTATTTTCATGCATTTAATACAAATGACGATATAACAACTAATTCTGTTGGTGTATAAAATGTACATTATGGCATTGAATTCAAGGCTATATTGTGATATTGAAAACAATAGAGGTATTGTTGGGAACAAATGCATCGATTAGTTTTTTTTACATTTTAACGACATTCAATTAGCTAGAGATTACTGGGTAGGGAAAGTTATGAAACTTAGAGCCATAGTACTCAAGTGAGAGCAAGGATGTGAAGTAAACAGATCGGAAAACTAGAAGTGGCAGGGTCATTAGAACAGGCTTAATATCGTACGGGCTTAATCTTTGTCTTCTGTTAATGAGGGTCGAGCTTAGGCAGAATCAATTAGAATATAAAATTGTTTAAATCACCACTTTGAAATCAAGAATGATTGTGATTCTATACATCCATTAAATAGCGATTAGACAAGTCAAGGTATCTTCACTTTGTTCCAATACTTTTTATTATTACTTGATGTCAGATAATTTATTATCAATATGTAGTATTACTTTTTCCAAAAAAGTATGTTCTTGATGGTGAAAATAGATATAACATAAAGAAATTTAAAGTACGTGGGAGCTTTTTACACCTTTTGGTAATTTTATATCCTCTAAGTATTCCGAAATAAAAACACAAATCATAATCTCGAACGACAGTCGACAGCAATAAAACTATCGAGCAAATACGTTCGACTCAAGTCGCTTTCGAGTTCGATTGTTATGGTTCCATAATGCCAAAACTTCTCGATAATCTAGTACTTCTTCGAGCTAACTCGAACGAAAATTTACTTTCGAGCTCTGTTCGAAATACATAATGCGAAACAAGGTCGAGTCGATAGAATTTCGTTCGAATCGAGATGCGTAATTCCACCCCAGGAAGGAACATGTTTCTCGGAAGCGGTTCAAAATTTGAGAATCTGCTGAAAGAAACCACAAGACCTAGTGACAGTCGATCATGAACCTGACGCTTTATCTGAAAGAATGCTATATGTATTTTGTGTATTTTTAATTTGATATTATACATCTGAGATAAATCTAATGGGGGCGTCATTCGACGTGGACTCACAATAGCTTGTATAAAGAGTTTCAACTCGTGCGGTACATCAAGGACAATTGAAAAAATACAAATCTGGAAAATAAAACTCTACCGAGCCGGAAACCACGGAACAAAACACATCCCACCGCAATTGAACTGTGTTCGCAATCCTGAATTAATATCCATTTCTGTTGCCACCATTAGTGAAAGTACGAAAAGTAAAAGTAGAAATTCACCAAAATCGGCGAACAGCGAATTGGAAAAAAAACCTACCGGCACATACATATGTTTAGATCCCATCTGAAATGAACTACCGAAAAATCTGTGTCAATACACCGGTTTTAGTTCGATTCGGTTGTTGCTGGTGACGTTAATTGCCAGCTTATCGGAGACAGCTCGTCACGAAAAAAAAAACCATAACAAGAGCTGGCATCGTAGCGAACACTCGAATGACGTACGTGAATGTGCGCGTGTGTGCGATTAACATGCGCCCGGAATGTCGGCCAATGATCGTGAACTCGCGGTGAACCGGTTCTGATCTTTTCTCTCTCTTTTTTTTTATTTTCATATGATCCAACTACGATGGCGTCTAAATCAGTAGTAGCTCTTGAGGAACTGTTCGCAAAACACTTGATTTGTTTTTGTTGATCCTCTTTCTCTCGGATTTCGAGATAGGCATCTTGCATACATGTTCAAGCCCGTTGTTGATGCGTGTCGAGTTCACAACATTTGGATTTCACCGAACGGTGAAACTTTTAGGGTGGTGATTTCAGAATAGGGGAGCTACTTGTTACATGTGCATGCAATTTTTAGTTATAAATAACAAAATCAATGAGTTGGTGTGTTCAAATTTATTTCCCCTAAAACCAAAAACGAAGCGTTTAATCAACATATAAAATATGATGCCGCACAGAGTCATAATCTCATTAAATAATTAGTACACTTTAACGATTAGTTACCAGCCTCTCGCAAGATATAGCACACGTCTGATCAATTAGTGCCTATCTGAGTACTCTCTCTAGAACGAAGAAAAAACAGCTAACTGCGCATAGGGTGAGTGCGCCAATTTTGTCAATAGGTAAAATAAGTACCAGTTACATGCTTCAATCGATTATTTCGAGAGTAATAGTCAATGTCTCTCAAAAAATGTTACATGGAAGATAATTGTTACACTCGTCTAATAGTCGATTGTAAATGACCATAGCCAAAACTGCAACCATTACCATAACTGGTTCGCAAACCCTACATGAGCTTAGTTATTCGGCGTTACCAGCTTTTCCTTCCCGCCGAAAAAATGTGAGCCATCAGACAGCAGCGTACCAGCAGTAAATGGTAGCAGTGAGCAGAAAAACAAGGAATTTGTACACATTTTCCCGCATCATTGCGTGACCGACTGACTGGCAGAGTGACGAGATATACGATATACCTTCAATGGATCTCGTTTCCATCGCCTTACTTTGTCACACGTATCCATACCGAGTGGGTTGCGCTATTCACATTCAGACACACCGAGCGTAAATGGTGCTGAATGATCGGGAAATCGTGTCTACATAGTTTGATGATGGAAATGCCCACAAACTAATCTGTCAAAGCTGTCGATGTTTCCAACCAGCGAAAACGACGACACTAATCGAATAAAACCTCTGATGTGTGCAGTCCATCCTCCATGTTAGCTTTCGGATGTGTAATGGATTTGTTGGTGTTTGAAATGATCCCCAGAAATGATTGACGTCTCCTGTGTCCGGATGACGATGGTCATCATTAGGCATCGGCTCCGACGATATGGGTCATGTCAGTTTTAAACAGAGGAGGGAAACATCCAAAAAATAGCATATGGTTCATCTGGCGGTAAATCGCTTCTTCCGAGTAAACATTAGCACAGCAAACCAAACACACTTAATCGAGAGATGAAAGGAACATGGTAACAGTGGTTCGCTACAGCGATCTGGAATATGTCATGGTATTGTAACTTTACCAATTGTATCTTTAAGAAAATCATTTTGGAATAAGTACAAGCATTTGTTCCAGTATCCGAAATCAAATGAAAAAAATATATTACAGCGATTTCATTTGTGTAAACTTGCATAACTAGTCAGTACAACACTGAATCGACAACATTCATATATGAACAGACAGACTTTCATCAGAATGTGAAAAATGCTTAGTGAATACGCATTGCTGTGTCTAAGTCTAAGCACTAGATGTTACGAGTTGCTTCGAAGTTCCTAAGAAAATGTGTTGGCTCGGCACAATAAGCTTCTTCTGTAAAACTTAATTACGATTTAAGGTATTCTACCTATATATTTTACAAAAGAAAATTTGTAGTGCCTTTTATCATCCATTGCAGTTCCAATGTTTAGTAGCGTTTCTATAAAAAATGATATCCAAACTACTTATTCAGTTCACATTACTCAAACCAACATGGTTTAGTTTTTGGAAAGCTAAGGGTTATTTCCGAAAGAACCGAATCCACAGGGTGCAAAAAATTTTGTGGCCTGTCTCTTCAGTTACATTACTTACTACCCCTCGTACTCTTTAATAGAAGAGTTCAAGAGATCAATTACGGTTTCATTTTCACAAAGTTATGGCTATTCGATGTTACGAGACATATGTTTGAGGCAATAATGTTTATTGTGTAATTTCTCTTGAAAAATAAACTTTTCCATTTTCAATGTGGCAGATTCAAAATGGCGGACTCAGGGGGAGAGGGGGTGATTTTTCCAACAACTGACATGGTCCCGGTATCTTTAGACCTGTGTTGTCAGATTCAGTGTTGATTTGAGAAATTCGTATCATACAAATTTTATCAAGGCCATATGAAATATATAACACACTAGCTAATACCCATCGCGCGTTGCTGCGACACTCTGCGAAATAGGAGGAAAACACAAATTGTTCCAATGCGCCATCTGGTGGGCAGATAATCTCCAACTAATAGCACACAAACACGCCCCATACCAAATACCTACTGTGTGCAATTTTTTACGGAAATCGGTTAAGCCGTTTGGGAGTCTATAAATCATATACATACAAACTTTGACTTTTATATATATAGAAGATAGATAGATATGTTGAAAACTAAATTTTTAAATTTTGAAGTTAGGAAGTGAAACAATGTTTCATGAGATATTGACACCAATTCCAGCATTCCACTGAATTTTGTGAAACTTGATCCCTTTATACGGTATAATACTGTAATATTTCACGTCTATAAAAAGTCTTTTAGTTCAGGTCTCGTCTTCGTTATAATCGTGCCACACAAATTAGCAACGCACCAATCCGATTATACTATGATGCAAACTGTGTCAGTCATGACTATCTCTAGAATCAAACCCGACGTCTTAGTCCAGAAACTAGTGGTAAAAAGGGATGAAATAGTTAATTATAGACTAACACCAAGATTGAAATGCAAATTGTTACGGGCGAAGGCAAATAAAAAAACGCAGCAGACCATGCTTATACTCGATTTAGCACATAAATCGAAGTTTGAAATAACTTTCACAATTAAGAATTAGATTATAAGAAAGACAATTAGAAAAGTTGAATATTATCGTGTTTAGCAACGCTTCAAAGTTTTGGGAAAAACAGAAGTCATAGATTTTGGACATCAATACCTTTCATTGTACTGAACATCACCATCATATCATAAAATTTATAATCATATAATGTTTACACTTTGTAGTCTGAAAAATGATCACCAATTTTGGGTCAGATTTTGAAACATGAAGTTTTTATAAATAACGCAAAACAAATTTTCAGAAAATCATGCAAATATAATAAAAATTAAAATAATTTAATTTTTTTTTCGGTTGGCTAAACTAATGATGATAATCTCCCATTCGATACAAATTATATCCATCTAATACAACCGGCCACTAGATGGTTTACTTTCGGACCAAAGCTAAACCCTTTCACATTATTAAATATCGCGTGATCTAACTCAACAATACTTGGCTGACTGATATTACCATGATCTAACCAGATGACCGTAGATAATCAGTGAGTGACCACGAATGTGATTGCTTGCTGAGAGCTTTTTACGAAGAAGTATCTTGTTTACGTACCCGCCTGAAAAGTAGAAATTGATGGTGTGGTCTCCGACATGGGCCTTAATTGCGAAGATCTGCTGAAGTATAGGATTGGCTCCTTCAAGAACCACTCGCTTTATTCAGTGCAGATTCTGGATTACAAACAATTGTGTTCAGCAAAAATCGAGGAGTATAAGAAAACTTATTTTCCATCAGGCTCATTTCGGGCCCTTCGCCGGATCTGCTTTTCTAAATGTTCTTTCAAACTTGGTTCGTCTAACTGTTCACCTTTTGTGCCGCGGGGTATGATCTGCTGTCGTTGCGAACAATTCGGCCATACAGCTTCCCATTGTAGAACCGGTGTGAAAAATGCGGAGAATCATAAAAATGATTCTTGTAACGGAGATGCTGAAAAGTCTTCCAACTGTGGGGAGACTTCGGATGATCTCGACATATCTTGCGTATAAATTAGGCGGGGAACAACTGAAGCATTCTTTTAGGAAACACTTCAGAATAAATGCTCAAAAAGGCTACACCACCGGCCATGACTGTCTTCTACGCATCCTTGATCACTAAGGAACGAGAGCTAGTGGGAATTCCATTAAGAGACATCTTCTAATGCGCCTAAAGATTTTCGAGAGGAAAATCATTTCCTCTCCTAAGCTTCCTCGTGAAGGCCTGGGGTGTAACTTGAGGGAGTCCCTCAAAATGTAATACCTCGAGGAAGCGCTGTTACAAAACCGAAGTAAGTAACTCCTGGTCCGGAAAAATCTAAGAAATTAGCAGGAATTTTCACATAGGACATCAAAAACCCCAAGTGTCCCTATATACCAGCCAGATTCAACCCAGTACTGGACAGATGGAATTATCTGATATCGTCGACTGGATGTTAAAAAATTTACACTGTGAGAACACTTGGGGCTGTTTTCTATTAAATGGCTCTCCATAAGCGATCGTATCCTGCGATGGTTAATTCATCAAGCAGTCATGGATTTGATAACTGTTTGCAGTAGTATAATCGATTATTTTAAACATTTAATAAACGTTTTTCACTGTGATGTATTTGCATTGTGTTAAACCTGGTTAGATCTTACCCTTCCATAATTTTAACATCATTTGCCAGGACCGAGAAAATACTATGAAGGAGCGTTTTGGGGGTTCACAATGTGCTATTCTTTCAATCGAATTAACTTTTGCTCGGTACCTTCACTTCAACTCCCACGGATTCACGATGATAATCGATCTACCTTACTGCACGATATTTGCGACACTTTTAAATGACCATCTTGTATACGATAGAAACGAAACGAATTTCTACTTTATCATTGAACTCGACCACTCTACAATAGGAGTGTACCCATCATTGATTGAAAGAGCTACACGTCCACTATAGAGAACAAGATTTTTGCTGACTTGATTATCGACACTACGATTAAAAGTCAGACGAAACGAGTACCCGGCGCAAATACTCGTGGACAGTCTCCGTGGTGGTACAGAGAGTGCTCAGATTTTTTTCGAGCATTGTCCCGCACTCCCCGTCAAACCAACTCACTACGATTGCAGACGATACGGGAAATGCCACCCACTAAAATACTGCTTAAGACATATGCCAACTTAGAGACTTCGCGACCGCGTGTATCATCGCGAAGGACTCGAGCGATTGTACGTTAACGTGTTCAATCGTGTGTGCTAAGATGTATGTAACGTCGCGTGTATAAATTCAATTCTGTAACTGTGTCGCCATTCGCATATTGGCGAGTGTTCTTGAAAGATCGCGCAAACTGTAAATATGATACATATTTTCAGTGTACGGTTCGTATACTAGATGAATGTGAGTTCCGCCATATTACTAGAGTTACCGGTCATGTCACCATGGAACAAGTTGTCTAGTGGATATAAGCGAATTTTCTCGATTTATTCAACTAAAGCCTTGGACCTAGGCTGCTATGATCGAGGGTAGAGACTTCTAGACGTGACCGATCCATGATCGCGCGAAGACGAAAACGTTTGTAAGTGCAGGCGTGATACCACGTTTGATTTTAGACGTGCCGAAACGTTCACTTAATCACCAGGGGTTAGGTGTTCGTGAATGATCGCGAAAAGCTTGAGCGTTTGTACGTTAACGTGTTTCTTCGTGAAGGACATTTGTATGTCGCGTATGCTAGCGTGTATGTTACTACGCGAGTATGAATTCAATTTTATAACCGTGTGGTCCTGAATGATCGAACGGACCGCAAACTAATACTTAATTTTTAGTGAACGGTTCAGATACTAGAAAGGTGTGCGGTCCCCCATATCACTAGAGTTACCGATTATGTCACCATGGAACGCGTTGTCCAGTGGATATAAGCGACTTTTTTCTGTTTGATCCAACTAAATCCATGAATCTAGTAGGCTGCTTGAGCCGAGAGTAGAGACTTTCGGACGTAACCGATTCATAATTGCGCGAACACGGACGTTTGTAGGTTTATGCTTGAGTCCGCGTTTGTGCTAAAGTGTTCACTTAATATCCGGGATATTTAAATATTGGTTAAAATCACGGGCGTAAGCCTATGTGTCGATGATCGCAATAACATGTTCCTGTTTGTGTCCAGGTTTGTAATATCGCGAAGGCCACGAGCGTTTGCACATTTAAAATGAGATGGATTGTGAGTGTATATAAGAGTATATGAAACTGATTGTGTTAGTGAGTGTTGGTACGAATCTAATTTAAGATATAGAAAAATAATATGCCGATGATGCATAAAAGATGTAGTAGGAGCTTATAAATTGACCGAGATTATTTTTGGTATGTATTAGTAAAAAAAAAGTACACAAAAAACGACTGATGTGGAAGAAAACAACACAGGTAACATGCAACCAAACTACTTGAATTCGCCTAGGAGATTATTAGAGGAACACATCAGAATTTCAGCAAATGAATTTTGTTGGACTATGTTGACCAGGAATGGATGATTTACGTGCGTAGTTTATTAGAAACTTCGCGAATGAATTGAATCGAATGCTCTAATTGAACGCTGTAAAAAATTACCAACGAAACGTAAGAAAGATACAATTGCACACGGAAACTATAAATTACCCACTATTCCATCATATATGCCAGTTGTTGTGAGCCAGAATAAGCGCGTTCCTATTAGATTTCTCGCGGCACAGGAAACACAAGTGTTAATTAAATTAGGTACTATTTTATTGCGCTAGAGAAACACTTTATTAGCGACCTATTCGGTTGGTGGTTAACACTAGACTAACTTCAGTATATTTTAAAATCAGTTGTTCACATATACACATAAACTTTTGAAAAATGGGACAATATAAAACTAAACTTCCTGAATTAAAACTTATCGTTTTCCAGCCGTGCTAACATTACGTTGTGCGCTTCGCTGGCAGCCCTAGCTGCTACCAAGCAACTGTTCCGACCTGCAACACCAGTTCTATATCAATTTTCTTACTCAGCTGCTACAAAATAATCAGTCGAATCGACCATGGAGCATGGACCAAATCAAAATTACCGCCCCACACCAACTCCCATCTCAGTTTGGGCTAATGCAAAGTAGCAAAGTATAAAAAAAACACAAAACATGAAAAAAGGCCCAATAAACTCTCTCAGTCTACTCCATCGAGATTCTATTGAGACGCAATGCAATAACCATCTTAAGGGCCTAGTGTTTTTGTGACAAAATCGCAAATATGCCTGATATAAATGCCAATGTTCATCGAGATCTTTGACACAATTCACTCTGTCAAGCTCGGATCCTGCAAGACAGTATTGGATTTAAATCGGAGTTTGTTGAGTTGAGTTTGATAGGATTAGTGGCATCAGCATTCCGAATTCTTTCGTATATCTTGATATAATCAGCGAATTGCAACCGTGGACCTTGTAAGCAAAAATCGACGTCGTTGAAATACAAGAGAAAAATCAAAGGATCGAGATGGCTGCCTTGCGGAATACCAGATGAGATCAAAAAAAATCTTCGGATACGCAGAAACCTATCTGCACAGCCAGATGACGATTACTGAGATACGATTGCATTCAATAAAGGTATCAAAGCCACTGCAATAGCCTGATTAATCTTGTTTAGTTTGAAAAAGTCAGTTTGAAGGCCGTAACACACGGTATCTGCCACATAGGTCGTGAAGATTCGTATATGTTGAACGATTCGACATAAATCCACGCTGAGTCTCGGTAATGTACAGTTTGCAGTGATTTAAAATGAGTTCTAACATAATCATTTCAAATAGCTTAGGAACTGTGCAAAGCGTTGTAATACCATGGTAGTTTCAAATTTCCTTCTGATATCCTTTTTTGTGAGCTGGCAACATGAAGGATGATTTCCAAGGATCGATAAATACTCAGGTTGTAAATGACAAATGATGCAGCTGAAAAATAGGTGCCATTATTCCGACAGAGCAATTTTTAAGAACAACAGCTGAAAACCATCTAGCGTTACAGAGGTTGGAGTCTTTATGTAACCAATCGCCAGTTGTACCACATTCTTACTAAAATTGATTGGGTTCGAAAACTGATATGAATACGGTATATTAAATGCCACACGGGAAAAGTTTAATCGTGCCAATTTCTCGTTGGAGAAAATACTACCAAACTTTTCAGAGAATAATTGGTAGATCTCCTATAAACTAGAGTTCGTACTCCCTCGAGTCCATAGTTGAAGGCTACCCAGACTACTTTCTATACTCGTTTACATGCTTCCTAAATTGACATGGCGCCGCTTACCTGTCTTGGTTAATAGGTACGTCAGTATTTTATATTATACCTTTTCTGTTACTTTTCTACGTAACAGTTTATGTTTATTTGTAGAAAATGCTTGATAAATATCTCAATAAATTGGAAATTATAGTTTACTACAGAACACGTAGAATATGCGAACGTATATCACTAATATTAGAAATAACTCAATAAAAAGATTAGGACGAGCACACATCCCTTTCTTTACTTTGTCGAATTCTTCGCTCATTTGTCAATAGAAATAGTCAATTCACAGCCTACGTACGTTCACCTTGAACGCGTCCCCCCGAGAGCCTAGATTCTTTTGCTTAGCAGTTGGCACACTTGCTCATAATATTTTCATATACATACATATGTAGGTATACCCAACCAATCACGGGCGCCCAGAAACACAATCAAGTTGGACCACTTTCGAGATGAATCATACGACGAGCGAGAGCCGGTCGGTCGGTGGTGATGCCTCTCGAGATTGCTGCTACATCAGCGATCATCTCGCGTCAGCTCGAGAGAGTTTGAGAGCTACTGGCTGGCACATGCAGTGCTAGGCAGATATTCTCACGAACGGCTTCCACTTGAACGCTTAATACCTATCCAGCTTCATTGGGGGGCCAGGTTGGTATATGCTAAAAATCCAACCCGCGCTGTTCGGTATGTTGGGAGGAAAATTGCCCGCTGTGGTGCAACGCAGCATGGGGTGACGGGAAAACTTCAATTGTTTGGTTATTGGATATTTTGTTCGCAAGCGGCTTAATTTGTTGGGAGTTTTTTCGGCTGATCGTTTTGGTGTAATGTTTTTATTTGGGAGAGTACCGTTAAAATCGCTGGTCGACGGTTTAGCAAGGTGCGAAATAGCCGTTTTCGTTGTTGATAATACCCATCTCAGTGGAAGATATAAAAATTTAAATGCAAAGCTGTCGAAAGTTACGTGCAACTAGCCTACCAATTCATGTTAATACTGGTTTTATATTGCAACCAGCAGCGATGAAGCACTTGGAAAACCACTTGACCCTTCCGAATAAAACTAGTTCCAGGAAAGAGCGTTTCTGAAGAAGTTCACGGATAGTCCGATTTTCTAATTGTGGAATAAAATTGGATATGGTCAGGGTTTCCTTTCCACTTGTCTGGTCTTTCAACCGACTATCGGACATGCGATAAGTACTGGGATACGAGTGCATGGAGACAGCTTCAACAACATTCTACTAGATTGCTTTTCGATGAAACTGACCGGAAAACCACAAACAGTGCATCAATTGTGTTTCATCGATAAAATTGAATCTTGGAGACATGCTCGATAATAAGTGGAACTGAATGAATTTCGAGATAGGTGGGCATCAGGGAAGACTGGCGGTATGGCGGCTCAAAACTGCGTTATCTAGAAATGTGCGATTCAGTTTTGGCTTGAAGCAATACCCGGATTGTTCTGCCACTAGTATCCGTTTATCACGTTAGAATTAAGTTGGATGTTTGTGTTTCAAATTCATCTCGACAGTAACTAGCACCAACTTGGGGCCAAATTAGACTATGTATCCAAATTAGCTTGCTCGGGACTTGCCAGTTGTTTTGGGAGTCTTAAAAAAGTGTGACTGTTTGGATATAGTGGCTAACTAGTGCCAATTTGAGTACTAGTTTAAATATATCGTCTAACTTGAGCCCAAGTTGGTGCCTGTTACTGACGAGATGAATTCAAAACACGACAATCCAACTTAATTTTAAGTTAAGTCTTGAGTTCTTAACGCACAAATTGGTGCAATCCAATTTTCCCTTTGTGAGAACGAATATTCCACACGTCAGAATGTTTTTAAAATCTATCACAAAAGTAATCACGAATGTTAAATGTTGAAAACGCACAAAAATATTACCCCAATTTCTTGTGAACAACATGGTTTAAGTTCTAGAAGTCAGATTTCTATGAAATTGAGCTGTTTTTTGGGGAAAAAATGCAAAGTATGTACTGAATAGATTAAGAATTTTCATTTTTGATTTGTGTTGGGTTGATTTCAGTTTATATTTAAATTTTTATCAAGAAAAGGAACTAAGGCGAGATAGATCACCATACCGCTATATTTTCCCGTGCACGATTTGCAAAATTTTATTTTGTTTCATTTTTATAGCATATAATATGTCAAAAAATTGACAAATCGTTGCATAAATTTTACAATTGGCAAAATAAAAAAAACGCTAGGGGTGGGTAATGTCCGGGACATAACCGTGGTGTTGACGTAGGACTATTTTTGGCGTATCATATAAAAATTCTGTTTGTATTTCTTTCCAACGACTAAATTTACACATTAATTTTGATTAAACGGGTTATGTGAAATGTACCTGGGGGCTTAAGTAGTATTCGGAGATCAATTCAGTAGAACGCTTTATCGACATAAAATATACATGAACATCTGTCAATAAAAGTATATAATTTTCGGTAAATTTCTAGGGATAAAGGTGAAGGACTAGTTCAGTAATCCGAAAATTAAATTTGGCGAATGACCAGTAAAAATAGAATGTTTCAATTAGGGTTTTTCAACATTATGCAGAAAACTTTAACGTAAATAATTATTCTATGTCAACACACCGGTAATGTCCTAGACGTTACCTATACCTAGTTTTTCTCTAACTAAACTTAATTCATTTCGGTCCGCTTTGGCGAAATACTATGGATTTTAGGAAACACACCATCCTGGGCAATTGTCACGCTGAAGAGCAATATGTTCAGCTCTGCGTCATTTCGAATGGCCAGCTGCAGCTGACGGGAGATAATCCGGATCTTTTTGTTTCTTCGGGCTGCGTTTCCTGCCAGCTCCAAAATTTCGACGGCGAGATATTCCATGTGCTCCGGTGTAACAGCCCTTTCTCAGCAGACGGTGGATTCGACTGACAGGACACTGGAGACCGGCACGAAACGAGCGCGATGCTGGTTTTTCATTCACCTTTCCTCCTTTACCGCATTCAGGCATGTAACACACGAATAATGTCGCACTCGCATTCGACCCCCGGAATTGTATTCGGTTCAGTTTACGTTCGAAGACAAAAGGGTTGACGATCGAATGAAATCAGATTACTTTCGTCGTCAAAGAACTGAAGCTTCGAACAAAATCTGTTCAAGATTTGCGGCTCGGTGCATGAAATTAGCGGAAACCAATCAGAAATGAGGTTCAGTCAGATGAATTAAAATCGATTTTTTTTTAATTTTAACCCGTCGGAAATGAAAGTATTAGTTGATGAAGGGGAGGATGTTCAAATTTTATTCTTGGTTGATGGTTTGATAGCGCTAATAAGGGCTAATTTGTTTCCAAAGAAAATGTTCTTTGTTTGGGATGTTTTTGTTCCAATTGGCCCTCGTTACTACCACAGAGCTACAGAAATTAATCATTATAGTCAGTCTACGGAGCCGACTGAACCCTAATAGACACATTCCTCCCGGTTTTGAAATGAAGTCTTCGACCATCCAACAAGGTTGACTAAATAGAAAACTGAATAAAATCACAATCCTTTCGGTTCAAAATTTGTAGATCGATGCATGGAATTAGCGATAACCAGTTCATGAATTGGCTCCGGTCGGATGTTTTAAAATCCGGTTTTTCGTTGTGTATACTATTTTCAAACCATCAGAAATGAAAATAATTGAATAGCGGGTAGCGATACAAACACAAACTGATTCATTCACTAGCCGTGTACAGCTCAAATATTTTTTTCTACTGCTCCTAAATGCTTGGCAGCTGAAATCGCCGAGTTATTTTTCAACGTCAATTATTGCAGCTGTACTGAACTGAATAAAGGTTACGATGAAAATGATTTTGTAAAAGCTGCCATTAGCTGTGATTTGATTGGTATTCTACAGTTTAACGAGCATATATTTTGCAATCGAATGCAATTCAAATTTTCACTGTCGATAACTAAAAGTATTTGAAACTATTCTTTACATCATGGCAAAGGCCTGAAAAGGGCCGATATACACGAAATAACAAGTCGACCCGCCACGGCTAAACTTTCAGAATAGGTAAATTTGTTAGCTAACACGGCACAAGCAAATGATTCGGCAACGGAATTCGCTACTAACTCGCACGGAACGAATTATTCCGATGCAGCTTCTCAATGGACGGCACTACTACCAAGCTCGTGTTTTCTGCTCTCTGTCACACACCAATGGCTCTGAGAAAAGCTGGGGTATGCAACGCTTCCGTTTTGAAAATATTCAAATGGCACTCAGTATAGTAAAGAAAGGCGTAAATCCTAAAATCAAGGACGCTAGTGGTTTTTTTTCTGATCTTCAAAATTTAAATTAAAAAATTAAAACATGTGCCTTCAAAATAAAAAAAATCAGAATATATTCAGTAAATACTTTGCAATTTATTCCCCAAAAAACAGCTCAATTTCAGGCCTTGAAAGCAGAGGTCCCCTTATGATCTCAGTGTATGTTGAAGATAATAAGGCCGAGGTACAACTACACGAGCTATCTCCTAATACCCTGAGAGGTTCTCTCTGTTTCAAACGATAAATAGAAAAAAAAAAATGTTTGCAGATATTCTGAACTGGGTTCGAGTGGTAAAAATGCGATTGAAAAATTCTAAATAGATTACCTTTTTCGTGACCCTTCAATCTGACACACCCTATTCTCAGACGACTCTGTGTACTTATGACAATCAGTCTCCCACGTGTCACTACTTTAGTTTTGTAAACAATCTACACACTAGCTACGCGGCAGAACGCAAGCCCAAAACAGCTACAACAGCAAAAACAAATTCAGACTATTGTTGCGGCAACAGCCAAAACTAGCAACGAATAGAAAACATGGAAGATGGATTCACGATCGTGATTCGCAAATTAAAAAAAGGCTAATAAAGGTAATTAATAACCTTCAAGATACCAGCAGTGATGAAAGTATGGACGAAAACGACACTCAAGGAAGCGGACAATATGTACTTCAGGAGTAGAAATTTGATATGTCGGTCACATGACTTGACGAAAATTAAAATGTCATCGTCTTTAGATATGTCGCAACTTTAGCAATCTCACCATTTGTCAACCTAAAATGCACGAAGAGGTTTTTAAAAGCGGGTTATTTTTTCTTTATTTTTGTAAATATATAAAAGCCATGCGACTCCGTTGAGCCCACACATCGCGTCGTGTCATAGAAACAAATTGAAAAAAAAACCTTGCCTGCTTATGTCAACTACTCGACTCCAATATCTACTCTTAGATCCAAATCCGTGGTACACTAAGAAGGGTGATAGAATCGGTAGCCTTTCATTAAATAAGTGCCGCTTTAACATTTCCTATTTTAGTCGAAAAAATGATGAAGATGTTCGACTCTGCACAGTGGTCCAGAATGCAAATTTAGCAGGCATTTTAATTTTTCACAGAAACTAAACAACTTGTCCTTATTATGTCTTTTCGTAGTTTATGAGCCCTTATTTTTTGTTTAAACAACAGTTAGGGTAGACCTAATGTTACAGCAGGTTGATATCACTATTATCTTGATCTGGCCATACTTAGCCTAGGGGTTGCGTGGCAATAGAAGCGAAATATTGATCCACTGTGTTCCCAAGTCCCAAAAAGCGACAAAAACGAATTAACTAAATTTTACCCAGTTTCTCTTTAAAGTGTAGTTTACAGCTGCTTAGTTGTCAGTGAGATTCTGGTCACGATGGAAAAGCATGCCGTTCGTGAACAATTTTGTTCACCCACACGCAAAATTGTGGATGGTCGCATCGCTCATAGGAACGGATCACAGTGGACCACAGGCCAGCTAAACCTCGGAACAACACGCAAAAAACGAGAAAACGCTGATTGCTCATTTCGAACGGAATCCAAACATTTCAACGCGGTACTTGATCAAAAACTTGATATTTTCTGAGGATTCGTCCGAAGGATAAAGGAAACAGTTTGCTTCGAATGAGCGTTGCAAACAAAAGAAGCACCTGATTTGGCAGGCCATATGCACTCGTGGCAATCCTAGTGATCAATTTTTGACCAAAGACATCAGTTCCGTGGTTTTTGTGCCGAGAGACATAAACCCACCCAACTGTCCTAAGCTGCGTCCGATCGAAACATAGCGGGTATTAATGAAGCGCGAGTGTCAGAAGATCAAAGGAGAGACGAAGGTGGCAAGGAAAAAAGTACCGGAAACAACTATACAGGCTCTAAAAGAGGGCGACAGTTGGCATTTGAAAATGGAAATTCACATCACTGATAGACGCTAAAGCGTGACAACATTTGCAGATGAAATGGGATGAAATGGGACATATCACCCACTAAAATACTGCTCGTCGCCAATTGCAGGACTCCGCGATCGCGTAGGAATATAGCGACTATAGCGTTCACTAAATCATCAGGGCGTTTTTGTGTTTGCTAAATCTTGGGCGTATTTGTGCGTGGATGATCGCGATTGCATGTTCACCTTTGTTTATAATCGCGAAGGACTCAAACGTTTGTATGTTAACGTGTTCGATCGCGTGGGCGTTTGTATATTGCGTTTATGTATCTTTGCGCGTACAAATTCAATTCCGGGTCAAATTCCTCGAAATTCTATCACCCTATGACCATGCCTTATTGAGGCCAAACCCCGCACTGCCCCTTCCCTACTACCGCACGGTCTTGATTTGCTGTTCTAACCACCAGCCTTATCCAACTAACGGTGGAACTTCCCAAGTTTAAAGAATCCCAACACCAGAGCTCATCGTCACAAAATAAAACTATTGAGGGATTCCATGAGAAACCGGCCGACAACAAAATGTGACTATCGTCGATTCGAGCGAAATTTTGAAGTTGTGTTCGGTTTATGAATCTCCATGATTTTCTCTGACAATTGCAATATTTTGATACAAGAGCAATTTTTCAAAAGGGCGTAAACATTTCTACGTGCCTTATTTTCAAAAAAAAATTGGTCTATTACTCTATTTTATACAGCATAACTTTCTGAGAACGAGTTTCAGGGAATAAATATTTCTATACAAAAAAATATACACTGAAAAAAATGTTGTGCCATTTTTCACAAAAACAAAAATTTGTGTTAAAAATCTAAATTGCAAAAACAAACAATTTTTCTAAATTTTTATATTTTGTCAACAAAACCTAAATAGAAAAGAAACATTTTAAATGTGATTCTATAATGTCATGTTATGTAACTTTTTTATTAAAAGCTTCTCCATGATCCAAATACACTGAAAAAGTTTCTTTTACGTCTTTAAAACTATAAACATTTGATTTTTGACATTTTACGATGGGGTAACGCGAATAACTTTTAAAAAGGGCATACTCACACGAATTAACTGTTTTTGTTGGAACAAAATTCCAAAAATCTCGGAAACTTTTGGAATATTTTTGTTAAATGCATTGCGATTCAAAATGATACTTAGAATTATATTCTGTAACAAAATTACAGTTTTGTGTGTCAATTACTATGAAATTTAAGAACATGTATAAAGTTATTGTTAGAAAAACTTTTTTACCGATAAGTTCTCCACCATACAATCACATTCAAAATGTTTCTTTTCTCTTTAGGCTAAAACATAAAAATTAGAAAAAAATTTGTTTTTTGCCATTGAAATTTTTAACACAAATTTTCGTTTTTGTGAAAAACAACACAACATTTTTTTCAGTGTATATTTTTTCGTACATGAATATTTATTCCCTGAAACTCGTTTTGCCGTATAAAATACAATAATCGAACAAAAAAATTGTAAAAAGATGCACGTAGAAATGTTTACGCCCTTTTAAAAAAATACTCCTTAGTCAAAATAATCTTACTGATTGTGGAAAATTTTTAGTCTTTCATGCCGGTGAAACGTGTAAACTTCATAGGAATCTAAGATGGTCGGTCACGATTTTAAATATTTTCGGACGGATCTTCGTGGAAATCCTCTATTGTAATCAAATTTAACACACAAATTTTCAACACCATCTGCCAAATTACAATTTTTACCCGCTCAGAATATACTGTTCATGAAGCAAAGAATGCGGAAACAGCACCCACTCAGGAATCAGAATAAATTGGCTCTATCGACCCTTTCAACACGTTATTCGTAGATTTGTGCGGAGACTGCACCTACTACGTTCGAACCAACAGCTAGTGTCACCAACGAGGAAGCAAAATCCAAAAACGGATACCCAGTTGTAACCCATATGTTCAACTAAGAAACATGAACATCCCTTCAGTCCCCAACGAAGCATTGGTTCTGCACCTTGAAAAATTTGGTTTGACAATATTCACAGACGAATTCCCTAAAAAACCCCAGGTGTTTCAGGTAGAATCAAATCCCCTGACTTTACAAGTCTTTTTACAAGAATCAAACACCTGTTACTAATCTTCGTACCTCACATTTAATCAACCATTAACTGAAAAATTCCCATTTTCGAAACACGCAATATGGGAATTTTTCAGTCATCGTCGCACTCAACCCAAAACATGTGTATTTTTTCCGCATATTCGACTCTCCAAATAACAACCCCTAGCAGTTCATATAAACACTAAAATGGTTGAATTTTACATACATCATTTCAATTTTTTTAAATAGTTGGAATATTTTTATTTGGATGCACATTGAAGAGGACACATCACTGAAAAAATTGGGTTTGATTGTTATTCTAGAGCAACTCCCAACGACGAAATCATGGACCCCGCTTACCTTTTTACGGAGCCCTAGTTGACTTTGCGCGTTAATATCTCCCATGTGAACGAGTATATATTACTAAAAAAAATTTAAAATAAAAAAAACTAAGCTTCTAACATGGAAACTTTTATTTTACCCACGCGCAAAGATTAGGTATGATTTCAACTTTTTTAAATGATAGTCTCCCTTAAACAAAAAGACAAAAACACGAACGTAATTTCTCCGTGTAATAACCAGTTACAGAAATCCACACCTTATCGGTACTGTTTCACCACCTTCCGGTGCGATCAGATGCAGATCATACTTCAAAAGAGTGCTAAAACGCTTCCCAACTGCCCGACTGCGGACGAATTGGTTTCCGTTTCAAATTAGGCCCTATCTCGATCCGTACCCACTGCGTGCCGTGGAGGAGGGTTTTCTCCGCTTGAAACTGATACCAACTAGTAGAACCCGAAAATGGGGAAACGACGAATAATTAAATCAAAACTAGCGGTACCGACTCGGTCTTCCCCTGTGCTGGGTTGACGTTCGTCGGCTATTTCGGATGGCTGGTATCGGCAAACTACCACCATCACCGCGGCTTGGAGGACTATCGGCTCGGTATGTGTGTGTATGTGTGTGACCTCTTTTCCGTACCTCTCATTGGGTCTGTAGCAGTACTTCATTTCTCGTTTCAAGACTCTTGTGGTGTTACCATTTTTACTGCGGCTTACCCCGGCCATTCGTATCGTATCAGGTTCCTCTTTGCTTCTTAACATTGTTCCCTTCGTCGTGAAAAAATTCCAACCTTAAGGTTCAAGTTACCTTTTTTAAGCATGTGTTAGAATTGAACGCTTGGGAGTGTGCGTAGGAAAATTTGTGTTCAGCTTTGCCTCCGGATTATCCATTTAAACCTTTTTAAAACTCTAAAAGAAGAATATCAGTCGATTTATTAGATCATCACGATTCAATTCATGCAAAATACCTGCTGGAAAAACCATCGGCTTAGCTAAATGGTGCTTTTGAAAAAGTGGCTGTGGTTTTTTCATTGCGCAGTTGTGTTGCGTACCCCAGCTCGGTGTGGTAGTGTGATAAAAAATCACAGCCACTTTTTCAAAAGCACCATCCAGCTAAGCCGATGGTTTTTCCAGCAGGTATTTTGCATGAATTGAATCATGATGATCTAATAAATCGACTGATATTCTTCTTTTAGAGTTTTGAAAAGGTTTAAATGGATAATCTGGTGGCAAAGCTGAACACAATTTTTCTTACGCATACTACCAAGCCTTGAGGTAACTTGAGCCTTAAGCAGACACTTTTGTATTGTTGTTGCGGTGGAACCCACGCTGAATGAATATGCCTCTATTGTTTTCCGGAATTTATTGTTTATGCACGGAAACGGTATCCAGCAGTCAGTCACCTAAGGCTTAGCCCATCTTTTGCGTCGTCGTCGTCGTCGGCCCACCCCGGGGGGATTTTAAATCCATTTCGCCTAAAGGTTTGTCCATTTGCGAAAGTTTTTTTTTGTGTATGTTTACGACGGTTGCACTTCTGAAGCAATTTACAACCACGAAATGTTGGAATTTCGAAATGGAAAGTTATAGTGAACAACCACGGCAACGAAAATAATCATCGTCCCCGTTTCGCACTCGACGTTCGTGTGATGCGGGCTCCTCCGACTATCAGCCAGCACAAGAGAGGTGGCGTGCCACCGAGACTCTACAGATCCATCGTCAATTCGCGCCGAGCTTGTCGGTGGAAGAGAGTGAAACACAAAAATGCGTGGCTACCATATTCATAATTTCGCTTGAATGGTAATTATCGTCGGCTTGCCTGCCGCGTGTGGCGCGGATGGACTACTACACTGCCGAGGACCTGACGTGCTACGTGCTGATGGAGAAAGGTCTTCCTACGAGATCATTACACGAAAGTGAACTCTTCAGCTGCTCCATCTCAGCATCCCCGGATACTCTCGCTTTGGCACGCGGCGGCTGCACTGTCAGCGAGGATTTAATTTTTGTTGTCCGTTTGTTTCTCCACTCAATGTAGATATTTACGCACCGTGTGTGTGTGTCTGTCCGCTGCTGACGGCATTCCGGGGTGAATGAAACTGATCATAGTTTTGGGTAATTCAATCAAATAGCGGTAATATGCTGTTCGGGCTCGAAGCGTGATGAGAATATTGTTCATGGTCACGTTTGAACTGTTTAGTGGTGGAATTTGAAATGTTTCGTATAAGCGCCTAATAACAGCCGCATCAAATATGGGCTGATCAATTGGTTCGGGTCGGGTAGACCCTTTTTATCTTAATCGTGATCGAATCGAACAAAAGAGCTTTATTGAACGTCATCAGGTCAAATTTTTGCGAACAGCAATCGTCAATTTTCATAAATTTGTTTATCCTTATAAACAAGCAGCAATTTATTACAATTATGAACCGTCGAACTGCATTGCTACATTAAAATGTACATCTCAGGTCTTCGAGCATCCAACAAATTGCGAATCTCTTTCATATCTGAATAATAGTGAACAACTTGCTTTTATTGATTAATCCTGAGGGTTGTTACAAGAGACGACAAAATAAAAACGCGCCAAATCCGCACGAGATTTTGCGCGTTTCTGAAAACATATATTCATAACTTATACATCTTCAAAACGGGCAACAATTTTTATTTAAAAATTTAGGAAGCTTCTCGTGTATTGCCCACCTGAATAGTTTATTGATAAGCTAAACAAATCGCGCCTTGTTACTTGTAAATATTCCTAGCTTTCAGAGTTATTTTGCAATATTGCAACCTAAAATATTTTCGCAACATTTTTTTTTGTTGTAAACGAATGTAATTTGGATCGAATCTGATACCCGTTTGATTTGGGATATTTGTTTTTGTTTTGTGAACTTCAGCCACAGTTTCCGTCACACCATTACCACATCGATTTTCTGTACGCGAAATAGTTCACAACTTTATGAACATTATTCATAAAACCAAAGGTTGAACCGCGATGTTAATCATACCTTTTAGAATATTACTATCCAACTATGCGATGTGAACTGATTCACGATTTGTTACATCTTGAACATGACCTGGTTTTCGTGCTTGTGAATTGGTTCACAAAATTAAAACATATTTTCTCGTGAACTATTTCACGAAACTCGGAATATTATTCATGAGTCCTAGTTCATGACACCAAATATATTTGTCACGACTCAATATCCGTGCTCGTCAAATAGTTCAAAAGTTATAATATGTTTTTCATGTTATTGTCAACTGATTTGTGATTTCTAGAAAATTAGTCACAACTCACCATTCATGCTCGTGAAAGTATTCACAAAACCATGAAATAATTTCCATGTATTCGTGAACTAGCATATGCTTCCTACTATGATAGTCATGACTTACCATTCGAGGTCGTGAAATAGTTCACAAGATCGAAAAATATTATTCATGTAAACGTGAACTGATTCGTGATTCCTAGAGACCGATCATTCGTGCTCATGAAATAATTCACAAAATCATGAAATCTTATTCATGGAAACGCGAAATGATTCGTGATTCCTAGTATGTTAGTCGAGCCCGTGAAATAGTTCACAAAATCATGAAATATCGTTCATATGTTTGTTAGCCAGTTCATGATTCCTAATACAATTTTCACAACTGACCATCCGTGCTCGTCAAATAAATAAAACCATAAAATATTATGGATTCGTGAACTGGTTCATGATTCGTATGCAGAGATGCCTTGACGAGTGCCGTTTCCCCGATAGATGGAAAAGGCAGAAATTGGTGCTGTTGCCGAAGCCCGGGAAGCCGCCAGGCGACCCATCGGCGTACAGACCAATCTGTCTGATCGACACGACTGGCAAACTGCTTGAGAGGATCATCCTCAACAGGCTAACCCCGTACGCGGAAGGTACGGACGGCCTGTCAAGCAACCAGTTTGGCTTTCGGAAGGGTAAGTCCACAGTGGACGCTCTCAACTCAGTGATAAGTACTGCCAAGATAGCGATCCAACGGAAAAGGCGAGGTATTCGATACTGTGCGTTAGTGACACTAGACGTGAAGAACGCATTCAACAGCGCAAGCTGGGATGCCATCGCGCTCTCGTTACACCGGCTTAGCCTACCGGTGGGTCTGTACCGGATTCTGGAAAGTTACTTCCAGAACCGCGTATTGCTATACGAGACCGATGCCGGTCAGAAAAGGGTTCCGATTACCGCCGGAGTCCCGCAGGGCTCGATCCTAGATCCGGTGCTATGGAACCTCATGTATGACGGGGTCCTGAGACTGAAGTTCCCTCCTGGGGTCAAGATCGTCGGCTTTGCTGACGACGTAACCTTGGAGGTCCACGTGGAGCCAATTCCTGAGGTAGAACTAACCGCAGAACACGCGATCAGCACGGTGGAGGAATGGATGACCGCGAGAGGCCTGGAGCTCGCTCATCATAAGACGGAGGTAGTTATCGTCAACAACCGCAAGTCGGCACAACATGCAGTTATTCATGTGGGAGAAGTCACGATCACTTCACAGCGAAGTCTGAAGTCTCTCGGAGTCATTATAGACGACAAGCTGACCTTCGGCAGCCATGTCGACTATACATGCAAGAGAGCGTCGACTGCTGTTGCGGCTCTATCGAGAATGATGTCCAACACCTCAAAGGTGTGCGCCAGTAGACGTAGGTTACTAGCAGGCGTTGCCGTATCTATCCTTAGGTACGGCGGCCCGTCATGGTCAAGAGCACTGAGGGTAACCAGTTACCTACAGAAACTGGAGAGCACCTACCGCGTGATGTGCCTCAGAATGATATCTGCCTACCGCACGGTATCACACGATGCATCCTGCGTGATAGCGAGCATGATGCCAGTCGGGCTGGTCATTCGGGAAAATGAGTGCTTCGAGCTACGTGGAAATAGGGGAGCCCGCGAGCGCACCAGGTTGACCTCGGTCGCCAGATGGCAGCGTGAGTGGGACAACTCCTCGAAAGGTAGGTGGACCCACCGGCTGATACCTAGCATATCGAGCTGGGTGGGAAGACCCCATGGGGAAGTCCACTTCCACCTGACACAATTCCTGTCAGGCCATGGCTATTTCCGACAGTACCTCCACAGGTTCGGGCACGCGGAGGTCCCAGTCTGCCCGGACTGCCCAGGTGTAGACGAAACTGCCGAACACATACTGTTCGTATGTCATCGGTTCGACGTCGAAAGAAGAGCAATGCTTGACGTCTGCGGCTGGGACACAAACCCTGATACCCTTATTCAGCGGATGTGTCAATCGGTGGAGAAGTGGAACGCAGTCTCGGCTGCTACCATCCAGATTGCCTGTAGGCTACAGGTAATCTGGCGAACCGAGCAACAGACGACGGGCACGACTAATTAGTGATTGGTTAGCTGGAGCGAAAAAGGCCAAGCGCAAAAAAGGGAGTGAATGGTCTGTTCATGCCGAGGCAGGTTTGGCGCAGCGAATGGCAACCGCGTAAGGGGTAAACCCAGCCACCCCGAAGCAAGACAGAAGAGTGAGTGTATAGGCGTATAAGTGGGCTGCCTCATGCCAAGACGGGAGGGTCGTAGCGTAGTATATTGGGACTTAGCTATCGATGCCTCATGGCGTGGCAGAGGAGTGAAAGGGTGAGCATCCAAGTCAGTCTCACACGGCATGTTAGGGGTGAGCACAAAAGTCAGCCTCATGTGGGAGTGTTTGAGAGTGAATCAAGGTGCGATAGAGAGCACACAAGTAAGCCTCATACAGGACGTATGAACGCGTGAGTGAGAGTGAATGGGTACATTTAGTACAGCCATCCCCCAGAAGTAATACCGAGAGGTAGTTCCTGGGAGGAACGATGGCGGAGCCCAATGGAGTTTAGTTGGTATTAATGGCAGCGTCGCCATTCGAGCCCGACACGCCCCCAGTGCACCCCGTGCGGAAGATTGGACCCTACCAATAGCACGTGTACTGGGCTAGGACGGTCTTCTCCATTGTAAAAAAAAAGATTAACTATGCAGCGTACAAAATGAAGGTGATTCAAAATTATACGGCAATCAAATTATTTATTTAATGAAGAATTATATCAACGAATTATTTTGAACCATAACCGTAGGTTTTACTCCATGACACCGACCAACAGGAAATCAGTATATTGAGATACAGTTGATCTAAAAATGGTATTCACATTGGTGTCTCCTACTGCCAGAATTCCGAACTATTTGACGTACTACTAGGCAAATTCTTTGCCAAAGACAAAACTTTTAAAAATCAGAAGCTTGTAGGTTGAAAAAATTACATGCGCACTAGCGCCGTCTAGTGGCAGAACTTATAATCGCCTATACCACCTTGTTGGTTTTGATCTTCTGGAAGTTAAAATCCAAAATAATTTTGATCTTCTGAATAACTTTGATGAAGCCACAAATATGCCAAAAAATAGAAACATAAGGCACATAAAAGGGATGCCTACTAGCACTGCCTGGAGGCAGAATTCCGGCATAATTATTCACTCATACAAAAGATCAAAATCTACTACCCAAATTTACAGAAGAAAGCTGTGTTCCAAATGCCCAAGATTACGGGGTATTCCGAAGAAAAGCGATGCAACTGTCCATGTTGTACAATATACAACGCACGAATGCCGGAGGGTTAATCAACGCCTAGCTTGAATGTTGGTAATAAGTGAATATCTGTACCATAAAAGTAGTCTATTAAGTATCGGTTAAATTAGAAAGCTCACAAAAAGTGGAAATTTCCAGCAATAAGGTAACTATTTCAGGCGGACCAGTTAATAGGGAGCACAAATGTGGTTCAATCAAATACTGGGACATTTCATAAATCATTCGTTCGTTTATCCGTTTTATATGATTCGTTGCTTGTATGCCAAACGAGCAACATCTTGACTATAACGTCCGGATGGTACCATAAGCGGTAGATGCTATGGATTTGTGGCAGTGTTGGCATTTATCTACACACAGTTAAACGGAGTGCAAATTTTTCGGTTACCAATAATTTGCAATATATTTGAGTGGCTTGGGTTTGGATAGAGTTCAACATGGCCGGATTGGACGCGCGTGAGCAACTTGTGAGTTTACGTTGGGATCCAGGGTTGCCACATTGAAATCTGTATTTGTTCGTGAAAAAAATTGGAAATCTGCATCGCGGGAGAAAATTTCTGAATCGAAAATCTGTCTTCAAAAATTAACTAGAAGCTTCCCAACAAAAAACATATTTGACAATCAAAAATTGTGATAACCGATCACAAATATAATAATCAAATTGATTTTATTCTTTATGTAGAGAATAAATAATTTCTAAATTTGGCGTTTTTCTTCCACGCCTAAGTGGTTGCTTAAGGTCTGAGCTGCATAGGATGCTTTTTAAGTGTTATTTAAAATTCTGATAGCCTGGGTACCAGGGTTGTTAATGCGATACATTTTTCACGATAATTTATCGGCGTTACTCGTTAACGATAATGTATCGTCATCGGAAACTCCGTTAACGATAATGTATCGTCGCTTTCATCGTCATCGTCGGTTCATCGGTTATCGCGATACATTTTGCGTTACTTTCCCGTTTATTGCAGTTGAAGTTGATGCGGGTAACTTTTAATTGTTTAGAAATAAATAACTATTGAAGGACATGTTGTTGGCAGTTGAAAATCAATAGTTTTGGACATTTTCTATGCACAGCGGGGTCTGACGATGCGTCAAAATGAAATTATTTCAACTTTTCGGGAAAATGTATTATGATGAAGGGAAAGTTGTTGGCAATTGAAAATCAATAATTTTGGACATTTCAATACGCAGAAGGATCCGACGATGTGTCAAAATTGAATTTTTTCAACTTTTCTAGTAAGTTGGTGCACAGAAGAGTCCCAGGTGCACAGTGTTTCCAAGCGGCAAAAAGGTGACCAAAATTGTTTTGACCATGAAGAAAACAAATTTTGAGCTATTGTGCAATTAGTAATTTTTAGCACGCAAAAACATATATTGAAAAAACTAATAAACCACTATTATTAGGCCATTCACAAATTACACTAATTTAAGTCGTGTGGTGATTAACAGATTTTATTATAATTTTAATTTAAACCAGAAGATTTCGGATTTTAAAAAGGAGAATATACATACATATTTCCAACGTTTGATTTCCTTTTCTAGTTAGAAAGCATTTAGCCCCCTTCTCCGTTTCTTCTCTCCACTATGTAACAAGATGCTTCATGCTTCCTTCTTTTACCCTTAAATATGTAGTGTAATTTATGTACGGCGTCATAATGGAGTTTTATTCGTTTTTTGAATACAGTGAAGACCTGTTTTTATCAGCCCCTTGGCGAATTATAGGCTGATAAAACGATGACATTGACAAAATCGGCACATATTTTTTCTGGTTCTGAAGAGACGAAGTCGAAATGCAAACACCTGGACTAACATTTTTTTTCTTTCTTTTTAACAAACCGGAGCGGTTAAAATATTTTTCTTTAGTTCCTCGACAAAGCCTCATAACCCGTTCTGATCATTTAGTAAAAATTTCCCTTAAGGAGGTCTTACAGTACAGTATTATTATTTTTGTATATTTTGCATCTCTAAGATACGAAAAATGTGCTAAAGAAGGAATTTACTCGAATTTGACTTGAACGTAAACTAGAGCCCACCAAACGATTTTGATAGTGTTTGTTTTACAGATTCGTATTGGTATTCGTCTGCGGAAATTTGCGGCTTCCGCACCAAAATATTGCTTTTTGGGCATTAAAAATTAAAAATTTGGGCGTTAAAAAATTCTGTATTTTCTTATGCTGAACAACATCTTGGCACATTTTGAAATTCTACAAAATTACCAGGAAAAGTATTCTGAAAAAAGCAATTCTCAGGGGTATATCAAAGAAATCTCCACAAATGTAAATTACAATGGATAGATAGACACATAGTCTTTTCAGCGAAGTTAATACTTAAGATATTCTCAACAACTTTACCAAAGATTTTTTTTTTAATTTTCATAAACATAAGCAAAAAACTTTCTTCTCAGCTTTAGAGGGATTAATCACCCAACTAATACTTTTTAAATGCAAAAAATATAAATAAACTTTGCTGAAGACACTATAACTAAAAATGTTTTTCGTGGTTCAAAGAATTTCTTTCACTTTTTGCCAATTTGGATCCTCGTGTGAATTGAAAATGTCCAAAACTATCAATTTTCAACTGCCAACAACCTGCCTTTCAATATAAAAAGTTCGCGAAAAGTTGAAAAAAATTCTATTTTGATGCACCCACGGTACATTGAAAATACCCAAAACTATTGATTTTCACTTACCAATAACTTCTTCAATATAACAAACTTTCCTCAAAAGTTGAAAAAATTCATTTTGACACATCGTCGAACCCCCTGTGTATTGAAAATGTCCAAAACTATTGATTGTCAACTGCCAATAACTTGCCCTTCAATATAAAACTCCTGAAAAGTTGACGAAAAATTCCATTTCGAAACATCGTCGGACCCCCCCCCCACCCCTGTGCATAGAAAATGTCCAAAACTATTGATTTTCAACTGCCAACAACATGTCCTTCAATAGTTATTTATTTCTAAACAATTGAAAGTTAACCGCATCAACTTCAACCCCAATAAACGGGAAAGTAACGCAAAATGTATCGCGATAACCGATGAACCGACGATGACGATGAAAACGACGATACAATTATCGACGATGACGATGAAGGCGCCGATAAATTATCGTTAACGGAGTTTCCGATGACGTTGACGGGTGGTTAACGTTATCGACGATGACGATTAATTATCGATTAACAACCCTGCTGGGTACCACAAACCTGAAAACACTGAAAATCTGTATTTTAGCACAAAATCTGCAATTTGCATATACAGAATCTTGATAGTAAATTATCTTGAAAAATCTGTAAAATACAGAATAATTTAAATATCGCGTGACCCTGTTGCGATCAGTTCTCGACAAATATATGATTCGAGCGCATAAGTCAACTGTCAAAATGCACTTTGCATTCTCTTTCGTTAACTGTCTTGAACTGTGTTCTTTGAATAACGGTTTGTCCGGGATTTCCCGCCAAAATGAATTTGTACAGTTGGCTTAAGCGCCCCAATCATATATTTGTCTAGAGTTGATTTATTTTTATGCTTGAGTGTGCGTTGGGTTGACGAGACGGGTGAAATTTTCATTTTCTCCGTGGCTTGTACGTACGTAGTGTAATGAGCCTATGTAGTTATTTATGTTGTATTGGCAATGCAATTCAATATTTCGGATGCCCGCGATGCGTTTTTTATCATTAAAGCATCTGACTACATTTTTCTGTAGGTATTTCCAAAGCACGGTCAAACTCAACTCTGTTTGCGCCTACTAAAATGTGAGGGTGGTTGGATATTTAAGGAGGAAAAGAAGATATATTACAGCAGTTTCAGTTTTGACTTGTTTCCAAAAAGTCTAACAGCGAAAAAAGTTTAGAGAAATATAATTCGCGAATGAATTTTAATCTAACACAACTACCGGCTCACATTCTAGGTAACTCTCCTGCTCCTATATATGACAATTTGCTATACATCGTGTGGTCGTTCCCATTCCAATTCCATTTTGAAACATCAACATAAAATACTGCGCTACTGAACATGCCATTAGAAATTCAATCGATGTAAAATAACGCAAAGCTGTGATAAAAACCATTATGTCAGATGGCATTACTTTGGGGTTGACTACCCAGAATCGCAGAAGTAAAACTGATCTAATACAAAACTGTCCCTTCAGCCATCAGAATCTACAACTAACCCCAGCCTTATTGTAGACGCAAATCCAGTTGAGTTTGCTTGTAATTCAGAAATAACTGCCGAAACATGTTGTCAGATACCTTAGCAATAAAAAAACGTATCACATTAATCCGAAATAGGAAACGTGTGTGCCAAAAGGCTCATCACCCTACATATCCACAAACTGCCGAAAATAACGTCAATCCAACGCTAACACAAGCATAAAAATAATTTCTTTTTCAAACGCCAAATCTCAAGCAGCACACACAGGTCGCATTCTGCAGTATTGAGCTCAATCTCAAATCACCCCACCAACCCACTTTGCAAATCATTCTGTGACTCCGTGCTGGTACACGAAAAATTCGTACGTAATTTAACCGTGTGCGATGCCAAGCTGCCGAAAATTCATCTACAGCTTATTGTAACCATAATGCTAATCGTTTGGCATACGAGAAAAAACTGATTCAAACAGGCACGCGGAACCTCTATTTATAACTTTTCGTGCTTGCTTTAGCCACTTAGGTGCTTTCTATTGACGGCTTTTTTCGTAAACTTTTCAATTTTACCAATTTTCAATAGGCTTCTTTTATCGTAGATATTAAATTATTAGCAATATATAAGTTAGACATTTCTGGATCGGCCGGTGCATAAATGATTAGAATCCAATTAGTAAAAACGAAGTCATAAGCGTGCAAATCTTACAGTTATGTTACAAAGGAGATATTTAGCTTCAGATAGTGGAGTAAGACATTTTCAATGTCAATAAATTGGCGGAAATTTGAGGTTAAGAAACTTTTGAATAAGCTTCACAGTTTAAAACCAAAATTTGTCTGGAGAACTAGGATGATTCCATAGGAAATATTTTTTTAGCTTATCTCAATGTAACGTCATAAAGGGCATGCAGCGTGTCTTTAACTCTTTTTACATCATCATCGTGGTCGAATAATACGGGTGCTCGAAATCATAACTATGTATTTTCGATTTCTAGGTTACCTGATCTTGAACCGTTATTTTCTAGTCTTCTTGGAGGCCCACCGTATTCACGTCTTTTTTAATCGCACCAAGCAAACGAGTGCGGACTCTGCCCCGAAGTTGAAGACCTTTTTCAGGTTCTCTGCTGTACATGCCAGTTGCTGATATTCTTCCGGCTTTCGCGCTACATGCCCAGCAAACTGTAATCGTAAACGTGTTTAGCAGCACTCTGATGCCAGGGTGTGCCTAGTCTTGTCAGGATTTATAGTCAGTCCGATTATAGCAGCGGTTTTTTAAAAAGGAGCAAATGCGTCTTCCACTGCTCTGTGATCAACGGCAATGATGCCGAGGTCATCCGTGAAACCAAGAAGCCTGTGGGATTTTGTGATGATGATTCAGGTCTTTGTATGCTGTGCACCTTCGAGCCCTATGTTGAACAGTAAGTTGGAGAGTGCATCGCCCTGCTTCATTCCATCCAACGTCACAAACAAGTCGAATGTTTCTTAGACTATTTAGATGCTTGATTGCGGCACGCCCAGCGTTATACGAGTCAGCTTAATCAGTTTTGTCGGATATTCATGTTCAGAATCGTCGACTAGTTTGTTTCGGTTCATTTAATCGTACGCTGTTTTGAAATCGACAAGCAGATGGTGAGCCCGCAAGTTGTCTTCCCGAAATTTATCGCAGGGTAAACGTATGGTTCGCAGTTGATCGTCGTAGTATTCTCCGATGAGATTCTACCAATGCCATTCAGTCCCGACGTCATCGTACGCGATGGTTGTTTTGTTTGATAGATCTAAATTCTGGCAGCCTGATCTGTTTGCCAACTTTCGTTTGTTTTTGTCCACAGCCTTAGGAATATGTAACTTAAATAACGTCGGAAGGCGTAAAAATGTCTTCACAGTTTTGACTCCTAAATCGTTCGACCAAATGCTAAAACTCTGTGATGGCGCTTGTTGTTATTCGTGTATCCTTGATCTTTCCACGTGCCAAAACAGATCCAGTTGAACATTTTAGTTCGTCATCACTCTTCCTGGCACATCAACCATTGAAGCAGGTTTATATATAAATGACACGCTAAAGTTACACGTAACTAACTGATTGATTTTTTATGTGAGCTGCTGATTGATATTCAATTACTTTTCGAGATTTATTGGCTTCTACTTCGTGCGAAAATACGGAACTAACGGTATTTTCGAACAATCGGAACACATTTTAACACAATCACATGTTCTATCAGCATTGAGCTCTTCGGTAAAATGCGGTCTACTTATTTTTAGATTCAGATTGCGCTATTGTGCTATATATTAACTGTTGGAATGCTTAGAGAAAAAAAACATAATGCTTTCAAAACTCAAGTGTTTTTTTTTGCAAAGCCCGGTTATGTATGATATGCAAACATTTGATTGAAATTCTTTTTAAAATAACTAAAATAAGTCATTATTCAAATACTAAGTAATGTTTGTAAATGTGACATCAATTTTACAATTTCTAGGATCTCTTCCTGTGTCAGTCTGATGATGCGGGTATTCAAAATTGGAAAAAATCCTTTGCGTTAAAATTTGAGCCAGTTCAGTATGTTAAATCCTTCCTGAAAAATTAATTCCTAACACAATTGTTGATTCCCTGGTCACGTCTTGCATCAAAAGAAAAGTAATACCGGTTCTTCCCGGCCCATATGTTGACTGGTCGATGTCTAAGTTCCAGATGATGAAGTCGGCACAAAGTACGTAAAGAGACCGACGTAAAATAATTACAGTAAAGACGCGATTGTCAGCTTCTGGACTTGATTTTGTCAACTTCACATAAAAATCCGATTGATGGTCTCTAACAAACCACGTCAAACTGGAGTAAATCTATGCTTGTCCATATTTTTCTTATCTTAAAGATGCAAAGGGAAGAGAAATTTATATTAAATGAAAAGAAGGCGTTATGAGGCTATGTCTAGAGACAGAAAAATATTACTTTTTTTTATTAAAAAGAAAGAAAAAAATTATATCCCTATTTTATCAGCCTAAAAAGCACCAAATTCATTTTTTAATTTTACATTCAATAGTCAAATTTAAATCATGTAGGAACGAAGTGTATTTTCGGTGCTATTCGGCAAAGTTGAAGCTTCAAATTTTCTTCTCAAGACATCACAATGTAGGAAATGGAACGAGTCACATTCATGGTGTTCAATCATGAGACCTAAAAGATCTGATCTCTTTCGTGATTATCATTCTATTTTAACGTTCTAATTAAATTGAATACTCACGTTCTTTCCTTGCAATGACTTGTTTTTGCAGAATTTTGAAGAAACACCTCGTCGACAGTGCGATATTCTCTTTTCCCCAATGAATTAACAATACTCATAAAAAGAGGATAGTTGGTTTGCTTTACGATGTTCTTACAATATCAATCAACAAACAAAAACTTTTCGCTCCCACACAGCGTCGTCCGCAGCAGTCGTCGATTCGTCAACAAATATTTAACTAACGCACTCCTGTTTCCATCGCTTTTCCTGCCAAAACGTCACCGCGGATAAATACATCAATCGACAGTGCCACTAGCAACCACAACAAAACAATGGATTTCACTACACATTCAAAGGACTATTATGCAAATCGAATGAAACTACCGCCGCAGGTTCGATTCCGTATATCCAATCAATTGAACCAACAACAATACCAGCAATAGTTGGATGATGTCAATCAATGAAACGTTCTGCGCTCCAATACATACACCGCAGCCCAGCACCGATGGTGACGGCACCACTACCAACAGGCCGCGATGATCGAAACTCTGACTACTGGTCGACGAATGTCGGCGCACTTTGATCGATTCTCACTCGTCTGCCGTGGCCGTGGTGCACGTATACATTCGCAGCCGTCCGTCAGGCACCACGTCTGATGCAAAAATAACGAACTTCACCATTCAATGTGGCTGTAGAGCATTTCCCTATACGTGTACGTGTGTGGGTGCATCTTCGAAAAGCGATTAATTCCACGAATCACTGCAAATTCACTATCAAATATTCATTGTTTGCTTTCCATGAAGAACTTTTTCGTCGTTCACACTTGTGGTTACACTGTACACATGGTAACAGATTGGAACTGAGGTTACAAATCGTACACGAGAAGCAGATTCCTGCGAAAAAGAAAATCAGCAACTTTAGGCAGAAAGAGGCGTTGCTGTGCGGTATGTACCGCTGCTATGCGCTCGTGTTACTTGGTTCGTTCTCTGCCACATTCAACGTTCGACTGAAAACCTATCCCTTGCCAGTCCTCTTCACTTCGCTGGGTTTGTCTTGTTTCGTCGAGGGTCGTTCATATATGCTGATCTTATTGGAGCCACATAGGTTGAAATAGTATACGGTAATCTTTAGATAATGCATCATTAGTGACGAATGAGAGCATATTCAAATATATGAGATTCTCAAAAACAAATATGATCAAGAATTGAACCATTCAAAATATTTTTATTTGAGTGTTACTCACGATCAAGTTAATTTAAAAAAAAATCTTACTTGGCATGATAGGATAGAAGAGCCTTTATTATATATGGGGGTGGGGATAGCGTAGTTGGGAAATTGATTGTCGTCTACGCAACTAAGCTGGGTATAGGGTTAAAGATTGTTCTAACCCGCAAAGAGGCGAATGTCCATAAGGTTAAAAACTCTATAATCGAAATAAAAAGAGCCTTTATTCATCTAAAGATTCAAATTTATTTTGAGGCTTTTATTTGCAGATGTTCGTTTGTAATGTTCGTCCAACATTGCAAAGAAAGACCGGGCGAATCAATGGCCTGGTTAAATTTTCCATTCTAACAAATTTATTGAAAAGGTCCTATGGCGAAGCCTAATAATCGAAATAGCATGTATACAAAGAGAGGTCCTCATTTGCACATAGAAGAATAATTCTATTATTCCAATAGATATACGAGTATGTATGGACATCCTTATTCGGCACAATCGGATTTACTAAGCAATAGTTTTAGCCACATGGATTTGCATTTTTGAGTTAACCCACCAAAAGATGAGAGCCGAGTTGGTACAAGCTGTCCTACCTATTTAAAATTGTAAACTAATTTCTTATTATCATTTTACGCACAAAATGAAAAAGTAGTAAAATCGATTACATATCTTTGTCAACTTAAACGCAACACTGGCAACCCTGAACAATTTCGCTCTGACATACGCCCTTTCAAATAAAAAAGGAGAGTAAAAGCGACAGTACAAAGTTAAGAATGCATGCACCTCCAAAATCCCGTAGGTATAGGGACAAATTTCTGACGCCTCAGTCATACCTTTTAATAATTCAGTTATGCCAATGCCAGGTAGCTGTTCATTGCGCAACCATCTACTAATTTCAGACAAACTACCAAACAGGTCTCGTTAAAATTCTTACAAGATGATAATACAAAAATCTTACCACTTCAACACATACACAGAAAAAACTGCAAAAATCCAGTGAAGCACCGTATCCACTGAAGGACGGTCACGGGAGCAGGTTCAAATCCAATTTGTTCGCTGCTGCAATTTACCGAGGCTTCGTTACAATCCGGAAAACGACAACTCCATACGATGTTGCACAATTTTTTTTTGTTAAAACAAATTTTTCCCACACACCTAGCAGCATAGACAGCACTTTCTCCCGTTTTTTCGCTCTTCTTCACATTTGAACTAATGGTATCTCGCTCTAGCATGTACGCATCGAACTACACTATCTGTTTTGCTTGCACACTTCCATCCGACTGGCAGCGACAAAAGGACGACGAAGACGGAACTGAGCAAAAAAAAAATTAGTAATGAGGAAAATACGAGACCGTCCGCGATCACCGTCCGCCGTTCAGAACAAGCTCGAAAATGGAACAAAACACTGTTCGATATTGAATCTATTATCTAGTCTCCTATAGTCCCAACCGGGAAAAACAGTTATTAATCAATGAGCCAACGGCGACGACGAGACGAGACGAGCAACACTACCGCACAACCAGCACTTCGCATTTCGATTCTCCGACGATGACTGACCTCACTGGCGCTGATGGCTTGTCGAAAAGTCTGGGAGAAAAGCAACATCATCGCAGAATAAATTGAGAGAGGAAAATAAATTTTGACACTTGCACGTAGCAGGGTTGGGAGGTTTTAGAAAGGCTTCGAAATTTTTCCTCGACTAACTTGGGATTAGGGCGTAAAAGCCAATTGACATTCTCGGTTATCGACCAAGAAGTAAACGAAAGGGCAAATTTTTCCGTTTTGATTACTAATTGTAGGGAGTATGACGGATGTATACATCCATCATACTCCCTACAATTAGTAATCAAAATATAGAAACATAGAATATAAGTTTATACTCAAAAGTCTTCGATTCAAATAGTCTGTGAATCGCCCAAAAAACTCAAAAATATAAATATAGTACAACTACTACTATTAAAATATTTTTATTTATATTAATAAACGGAATAAACAGAGGCCCCGCTAATGCACTTGACACCACCTATAACAGTAACAATAATACCAAGCGTCGCAATAATCACGGTCACAAGCACCACACAATTTTCGAAAAAAATTACGGATGTAATTACAACCACAGCAGATTTGCGTACCATGACAACAAACGCCGCGACATTGACAATCTTCCCTTGGATAGAGAGCTACTGGCTGAGGCAAAGGAACGTTTTTCGAGGCCAACTTCGTGCAGACCTACCATTGCATTCCAGAGAAGTAATGATTTAAACCCGTGCCCTACCGACCAACCTAGCACTTCACATCGAACAGCTGCTGCCACACCGATGTACCCCACCGGAATTGGCGTCTGTCAGTGTTTTTGCCGCAATCGACGCGCTCATTAGAGCAAGGTAGCAATGAATTGACGAAACAGTTAGAAGTGCAGAAGTTTTCGGAAGCAATTACAATGTCTTTAGGGATGACTGGGATTGTCGAGTATCTGGTAAGAAGTCAGGAGGGGGCGCTTTAATTGCGATTTTGGCGAAACTAAATGCAGAATTTATCACAACTATAAAATCAAAAGAATTCGAGCATGTGTGGGTGAAAGTACGTATTAAAGATGAAACTCACGTTTTCGCTTCGGTGTATTGTCCTCCAAATTTGGCTCGAGAAACGAAAAGTTTTATCATACTGCTGAATGCCTTATTAATAGTCTTTCCCTGGAAAAAAATTTCACATATACGGCGATTTCAATCAACGTGGTATTGATTTCATACCAGATGCTGATAATGAAAGCATCCTACTTCCTGTTAAGGGGAAAATGGTAGTTTGTAGTTCATTTGCGATAAATCTACCAGCTTAGGCCTTAATCAAATAAATCACATAAGAAATTAGCGGCATTATTATTTAGATTTGTGACGAATATAGGCGAAGACTTCTGTGTAACTGAATCATTTACTCCCTTATAGTAGAATGAAGCTTATCATACAGCCATTGAGTTTTCTATTCTCTTGCATGTTAACGACAGACCTGCTGTGAATTTGATGAGATATTTGATTACGAGTCCGCTAACTATGAAAGCTTGAGGCAATAAATTAATGCTATAAATTGGCAAATGATTTTAAGGAATGAAGAAAATGTTGAAGCTGCCGTAGACATTTTCTACAAAATATTATTTGAAGTCATTCACGAAGATTTAAAAGAACTCAAAACATCCTATCTGGTTTAATAGAGAAATCAAAAATTTAAAAATCGTTAGCACACAAAATCTACAAAAAATATAACAGCGAAGATAACTTAACAAACTATTTAAATCTATGCGATCAATTGAACCTTGCTATTGATATCGCGCTTGAAGAGTACAATGCAAGAACAGAACGCAATATAAAAACATGTCCAAAAACTTCTTTAATTACGTAAAAACCTAAAATAAATCGGATTATTTCCCAACAAAAATGCATCTTGACGGAAAGATAGGCGATAACTCAGAGGAAATCTGCAATCTTTTTGCAACATTCTTCCAGGAAGTTTACACTACATTTTCAGAGAAGGATCGAGAGCGTGAATACTTTTCATTCCTCCCAGAACTTTCAAGAGATATTAACATTAAACAGATAAAAGTACATACAATCATGGATGCCTTAAAAACTTGGATAGTTCTAAAAGCCCTGGAGCCATCACTTTTCACCGGTATTTTTAAAAACTTTGTCAATAGAACTAACGCTCCTTTATTTTGGCTTTTTAACATGTCTCTAGAATCAGGTTGTTTTCCTAAAACACGGCAAAGCTCTTTCCTAGTTTCCAATTTTCAAAAATGTTAAAAAATCCGATGTGCGTAATTATCGTGGAATAGCTATCATCTCGTGCATTCCCAAAATTTTCGAGGCGATTGTTAATGAAAATTTATTTCTCCAAATCAAGAACAGAATTACCCATATGGAACATGGTTTTTTCAAAGGGCATTCTACAAGTACAAATCTACTCGAGTTCATTAGATACACATTAACAGCAATGGATAACGGAAACCAAGTAGAAGCTCTTTATATAGATTTTAGCAAAGCACTTGATCGCATCGACATACCCATGCTACTTTTTAAATTAGAAAAAATAGGATTTGAACCAGGACTTCTTACATGGGTACAATCTAGGGTACAATCATATCTTACAAATCGTAAACAAGCTGTTAGATTTAAAGGGATAAAATCAATCCCAATTCTAGTGTCATCAGGAGTCCCTCAAGGGTCTCATTTGGGCCTGCTATTCTTAATTTTATTTGTTAACGATATTTCCTTCGTTCTTAAAAATGTAAAAGTTCTTATATATGCTGATGATATGAAACTTTTACTAGAAATAAGAAATGGTGAAGACTTTCAGACATTTCAAAACGAAGTAAATATATTTTATACATGGTGTAATAAAAGCCTGCTGAAACTGAATGTAAAAAAATGTAATTCCATAACATTGAGTAGAAAGAATAATATACAGAACAATAGAATCTTATTGGGAAATAAAGAAGTAGAAAAGTGTGATAGAATAAAAGATCTAGGAGTTAATATAGATTCCAAAATAAAATTCATAGATCATTATAGCACAATAATTAACAAAGCAACAGCACACTAGGTTTTAGCTATTATTTCCAAGATCTCTAAACAATAAAAACATTACATGTAGCCTATGTGCCTTCAACACTACAATATTGTAGTATAGTTTGATCGTTATAGCAGTTTTTGATATTCGCACTTCGTAACCTAGGTTGGACTGGACTACATTTGCCATCTTATGAAGCACGGTGCATGCTAATTGACATTCAAACTTTGAAAGATCGTCGTGAATTTTCTATGGTATCATTTGAAAACGACATTGTATCACCGACGAACCGACATGACAGATGCATTCGAAAAGTGTCCCATACAAAATAACGATTGTTTTAAAATGAAGCGATCACTACTGTCAAACTACGACAGATCGCTCCGCCATGTTCGAATCTGGGCAGGCTTCTCGATAATACTTACATTGATATTACAGAAGGTGTGCAATTCTCTCAGCTGCGTATGTAGTGGTAATATGCATTAAAATTGTATTAATAACTCATTGAAAATGCATGTATTCTGTTACTTTTTTGCTTGTAACGGACAGTTTTGTTAAAAAGTACATACATAGAATAATGAATAGCTGGAAAAACGATCTTCAACATGTTTGTTTTAGCATACCTCGTACAACGTCGATACACCTTGTTTTTGCGTACTGTTGTGTTATCGACGAAGACTACCACGCGAACCATTATAAAGATGCCGTTAGTGTAACAACGTCCCAACAAACATTTCGTGGTTTTATAAACGTTTTAACAGTTGCTTTATTCAGCTCTAGCTGAACATTGGAAGTATACGTGTAATCATATATCGTTTATTCCACCCTTAAACATCCGGGATTTGGAGAATTTATTCAGCTTGTCTGATTAAGACACATGAAAGAACAATTCTTCAGCACGTATACAGCCTGAAGAAAACAACAGTTCAGCTTTATCAATAAACCTTTTCGTTACCGCTATTCAGCTGAGAGAATTATCATAGGAAAATTGTTAAAAAAGACATTTATTTCAAGTTACACGCGCCATCAATCTCTTTGGAAGCCATATTCTTTTATTAGTGTTACGCTACAGTTAGAGAAAAATTGTATTACCTTGTTGGATATCATATCACGTACCTGGGATCCGAACCAGCAACCTATTGAATACTAAGCACTTACCTTACTGTCTGCACCAATCTTGCATACATCGAATGCTTAAGATTTCACCGATGTACCGACAAGTGTAGGCTGCTGAATAGAGTCTGTACAAAGGCTACAGTAGCCTTCTATAGATTTGAGTGAACCTAGTTGGCTTGGGTTCGAATCCCAACCTACGATAATTTTTTTATTTCAATTTTTTTTAATTAATAATTTTTACAACATTCGGGAATTTTAAATTAGATAATTTATTTCAAAAATGATGATTATAATCGTTTTTGTTTCCAAGGTGAGGATTTATGGTTGTCACATCAACATTTAGATAAGTAAAAATAGGTGTTATATGAAAGTGGTGGTAACTGAATGATGGATTGAAGTCATTTATAATTCTAAGGTGGCAATCTCCTCAATTTATTTACCACTCCCTGCCAAATGATTTTCTTTGCATTGTGATTTTTTTGGTAAGCGGAAGTCGCTGTTCGAATTCAATAGTTTATTTCTTTATATCAATTAAGTTCGCCAGCGTGAATAATCATTTCATTGTACCTTTGTTTGCAAGTCGATGGATAGAAAAAAAAATCATGGTAACAATGCTGGTGTCAAAAATGTATAGCAACGTTGGAAAAAAAAGTTTCTCTTGTGTTCAATATGAGAATATTCATGTTGCACAAGTAAACAGACCGTTTCGAATCAAAAGGTAAATTTACATAAACGAGGGCGCGTGTGATTTGGTAAGCTTGTATATTGAAAAACTGTAAATCGTGTATTTCCCGTGGTGAAAATTCAGTAGATATAAAAAAAACTAAATAAACTTTCTTTATTTCTTTATTCATTTATTGATCTATTGCTCCTTAACTGTAATATATGCAAAACATCTCAATTTAAATATACCGAAATAATAAAAAAAATCCTTCACTTAATAGTAAAAAAATATTGTGTGTGTATTGGGACTCGAACCCAGGTCGGTTGCCATTCCTCATGATTTGCTAATCGCGCCTATTTTTGTAGTAGTTACAATTACCTTTGTTAAACACATAATTCAGCTAAAAGTCAAAGGTGGTATAACGGCAAATATGAAGGTAGAAACAACCTTTTGAAGACATGTAGTGCAGCTTAATGATTAAAGGTAATAGTATTGGTAACAGCATCGTTTATTCAACTCGCAATTCAGTCTAATTAAGATGGTTGAATAAAAGCTTTAATATTGTCGCTATTACATTTATTAGCAGTATAGTTCAGCCTATTTGGAACTGGCGAATACTGGATTTTAAATAGGCTGAATAAACTGTTAATGTTTAAATAGTTCAGCGAAAGTTTTATTCAGCTTACATAACCTTTAATCTGCATTAAATCAACACGTAGTCTTATAGTTCAGCTCCTAATGTTTGTTGGGGTATTTTAATTTAAACAATTAGGACAACATCTGACGCATTTTTTGTTCCATGTGGCACGTCGGTTCGTCGGTGATTGTATCACATCGTATTGATTCAATCGAACTAGTATCGAAACTAATTTTTTATGCTCCTTCTCGACAACTACGAAACCGCAACATCTTTTGTGCAATTCGCCATCGTACTAATTATGCTAAGTTTGGCCCTTTAAACCAAATGATGAATATTTACAACAAGCATTGCAAAACCATTGACTTTACTATGTTACTTTACTTTACTAACACAACTTAAGCAACAGTTTAAAGTAAATCAAAATTGTAACTAGTGTTAAGTTAGTTTAATAATTACGGTAAGAAACCGGTATACATCTGATTGAGGACTTGAAATAAATAAATAAAACATAATAATTATTACCATAATTTGAATAAATGAAGAGAAAGATGCTGTAGTGTGAGAAATTCTCACTCTAATTTATATTCAAACTGTCGACGCTTGCAATGGAGAGTTGGAATTTCACAAGAGGAAATCCAAAAAATCGACTGCTGGTCACAATGGCACCGTTAAAATATTTTAAAGCAATAAAAAGTGCGGTGCTAAAGGAAAGAAGATCTGAGGAATTGATTTGAAAAAAAAACCAACAAACAACGAAAGCTGAACAAGCCTTTAATCCGAGAGAAGAAGCTGAACAAGAACTGTTTAAGCTATTATCCAGCTAAATTGTTTGTTGGGACTGTTACCATGGTAATTAATTTTAAAAAGGACGATAAAAAAATTATGGATTACAAACTTAACGTGGATCATTTTAAGACTATTGTTGGAAGAAATTATTGAAAATCATCGACGGAAGGGCGATGGATGTATATTTTAGAAAATCCGCGACGGAAGGGCGTAGGAAAAAATAGAAATTGTTGAAATTTATCGACGGAAGGACGATAAATGTAAATTTAGAAAAGAAAAGTCTACGAGGAAATGGCATTACACAAAAGTTAAATTTTATGCATCGAAATTCTAAAACGAAAGGCAATAAAGGATTTTTGAATTCCCAAGAAATTGTAGAGTACAACCTATCAGATGTTCCTTATGGAAGAGCGATTAAGTAATTCCAACCTTTGGGCATCGGCAGTTAGCTGAATATAATGATCAATACCAACACAGCTAATACAGCCCTGACGCAGAATCAATTCTAACCAAACCTGACAGCTACATAATTATGCCTCTTGAACTTTTCTAACCAATGATATAAACAATCAACATTACCGAACACGCACATGTCTTTATCAGCATAAAATTGCTACTTTCAGGTATTAATTTATTATGCTCTGTTCTGTGCCTTAGTACGTCTAGTGAGCAAATCATACATCATGAAAATTCAAAACCGATACACTTCAATAGCGTGCAATCGAACACCGGAAGCTCTGGACTGGGGTGATGATGGACTCATTTATTACGCCGCATGCCACGCGATTGCAGTTTTTGATCCCAATGTAAGTAAAATTCATCTCATCTCCACATCAAATCATAGGCTATATAAAGTACAATACTTTTTTTTTTCAGTTCCATGGATCCTCTAAGATTGTCCGTACATTCTGTGGTCACAAAGCCCGCGTAAATACGGTGAAAAAATTACCGACAAATGCACAACAGCAAGTCGATCTCATCTCCGGATCGGATGACGGTACGTGTATTCTATGGAACACGCAAGACTTGTCGCAACCCGTACAACATGTGCTGGCAGGTCACACGAAAGGAGTAACGCAGGTAGACGCTCTCTACCAAAGTGAACGCTTGACCGTTGCCACCGGGTCGGCAGATAGCAGCATTAGGCTGTGGCGCATTGATGAAGGAGGAAAATTTGATTGCGTTCAAACCATTACCCTCGGAACGGGGTACTGCTTTGCGTTGAAGTTTTTCCTACTACCAGGCTCGGGCAGTATGATGTTGGCCTGTGCTATGGATAACGACCTGATCCATTTGTACGCTTCCACCGGAAATCAGTTTGTTTTAGTGGATAAATTGAAAGGACATGCGGATTGGGTTCGTGGGCTTGATTGCGTAAAAGATGTAGAAAAAGACGACTTGTTGCTGGCCAGTGCATCGCAGGATGGTTTCATTCGACTGTGGAGAATATCCCAGAGGGATCAGATTCAGATTCAAAAGTCGTTTGAAGAATTCTCTCTTGAAGAAGATATTGTTCTGGAAGAAAAAGTTTTCAGCATCAATCATGAAGAAAGCACTTACTACTACGCTGTATCGCTGGAATCAGTTCTGCAAGGTCACGAAGGCTGGGTTTATGGAGTACATTTCAGCAAGCAAGGTTCCCAGCTTCATCTGTTGTCTAGTTCGATAGATAAAACGCTCACAATTTGGACACCGCATGACTCTGGAATCTGGTTTGAAAGCGTTCGCGTAGGTGAGGTTGGTGGCGCTTCTCTCGGTTTCTATGGAGGGAAGTTTTCACCGACTGGACGATCAATAATTGGACACGGATTCCAGGGAAGCCTCCATCTGTGGCATCAAGATCAGGCAGTTTCCAGTGTTTGGACTCCTGGCATCACCGTCGGAGGGCATTTTGAAGCAGTGCGAGATTTGGCATGGGATCCGGAAGATGGCCATTTTCTAGTTACAGTATCTGCAGACCAAACCACAAGGGTACACGCTTGTTGGAAGCGGTCGGACTCGGACGAAGTGACTTGGCACGAGATCGCTAGGCCGCAAGTCCATGGCTACGACATGCAGTGCTTGTGTTTGCTTTCCAGGTATAGATTTGCAAGTGGAGCAGAGGAAAAAATTGTTCGAATTTTTCAGGCGCCGGGAAATTTTGTTGAAAATTTTCGGCAGCTGTGTGCTGTGAAAGAGGATCATGAAGGTGAAAACATTCTGAAAAGTAAGTTTAGTGGTACTTACACTTTAAGTTTACGAGTTATATATTTGAAGTTTTTCGTCAACTTTTACACTTATTGAATTATAAACATTTTACGAAGCATTTGAGCATAAGCTGCAATTTCATTTTCGACTTTTTTTTTGTTTAGACACTCCAAAAGGTGCGTCTGTTCCTTCACTTGGACTTTCGAACAAGGCGGTTTACGGCGATAACGTAGAAAAACCACCGGAATCGAAGCACGTTAAGGACATGTATCCCGAGCATTATTTCACGCCTACAACCATGCTAAACCCACCGACTGAGGAAACATTGATGCAGAACACGCTGTGGCCAGAAATGCAAAAGCTTTACGGGCATGGATATGAGATGTATGCTCTTGCTGCAACAGCAGATGGTCGGTTGATAGCTTCTGCTAGTCGTGCTACTTCAACAGAACATGCAAAAATTCTTATCTGGTATTGTTACTCAATTATCTTTAATTTTTTGTTAAACTAATATCCGCATGTTCCAAAGGGACGCTTCTACGTGGAAAATTGTGCAGCACTTGCAGGTCCATCAGCTGACGGTGACACAATTGGCATTCGCACCAAGCAACACGCTATTGTTAGCCGTTTCCCGGGATCGAACTCTGTCCGTATTTGAAAACAAAGACCCCGAAGCGACTTGCAACTTCCAGTTAGTCACTCACACGAACAAGCAAACGAGCATCCACACACGAATTATCTGGTGTTGTGATTGGTCACACGATTCGATGCACTTTGCGACTGGTTCTCGCGATGGAAAGGTGGTATTCTGGGAACGTAAAGATGAACAGTACTGTGCCAAAGCTGTACTCGAACTTAAAGGAGAATCGGTGACCGCTGTGGCATTCGCTAGGCGAAAACTGCATCAGGACCAGTACTTAGTAGCGATTGGGCTGGAAACGGGGATCATACAATTGTACGAAATCGAACAGGATTGGAAATTGCTAGCGAGTGTGAATCAAACGTAAGAAGTTGTTTAGAATATATCTATGGAATGTTAACTATTTTTTTTTTATTCTGATCCACAGATGCGGTCACCATTTAACAGTGAAACGACTTGCTTTCAGACCCATTGATGAACTAATACAATTAGCTAGCTGCGGTGAAGATAATATGGTTAGAATCTATGATGTCTCTTGTTAATAAAAATTAAAAATGCTATGCAACATCGACAATTTTTATTTCGATGAATTTCAACTTACAAGGTTGCTGGCAGTTGCTTTTAATACTAGAGTAGAAAATTATAAATCGCATAATAAACCAACGAAGCGGTGCGAAGCAGTATTCAATCATTCTCAATGTTTTAACTTCGCTAATTTAAAGGTACAATCAATTCAACATCGCTAAAAGCGCGTCTCTGGAATGAAAATTTGTATAAGGCCGCAACTCGGTTGAAACTGAATTGTAGTACTATAGATGGCACGTTCAACATATTGCTGATTTTCAATCGTATGCAAAGCCGCACTTCTGTTTATGTTCAATATTGTTCATCATGGAGGTGAACACTCTTTTGAGGGACTCTCTGTCAGAATTCTGTTAAACAAGTAAATGGAAGAATTTTAAAAGAATTTAATGTGGGGTAATATTTGAACTCGTTTATCAAAATGAGTAAGACTTCTGATAACAATTTCAGGCTCAAAGTCATCGAATGATTGGTATACAATACTGCGTGTAATATTTACAAGTGTATTACATAAACTTAACATTCTTATGATACAAAATTCGTTATAAACTAAACCCGCACACGTTATAAAATTCGTATTTTGAAACGCTAGCTGTTCAACTGGGTTTTGTACAATGTTAATACAAACTATGCGAATCCGTAGAAATATGTGATACTACATGCGTCAAGTATTATAAAATTAATAATTTATAAAGCTTTTATTTTGCGTTCTTTCATAGAACATCTAGCAGTTCGTGTTTTCAAATTATGTAGGACATCGAATAAGACTTATTTTAGGTTTAAAATCGCAAAATCTGAACGTAAGAATGATTTGAAGAACGTAGAATATTTTGTAATTGCACTTAGATGTTTTACGTAATATATTGTACAGGCACGTAGCCAGAGGGGGGGCTAAAGCCCCCCCCGAAAATTTTCAAAAATAAATTTAAGAAACAACCTGTTTTTCGGTGACTCTTAAACAAAATGTATCTTGTTTGGTTTCAACAAATTAATGCGAGAATTGTGAGGAAGATTGCTATTTCGAACCACCGAAGACAGCGGTCAGGATATCTACTCAGTATGCTGAGTGTGATAAAACAGTTCCTTTCATGTTGTGTGACTCGTCGGAAGAACAAAAGAAACTGTTACTTTAATTCTTGCTGTGGGGATCTGTCGAATGATTGAGTCGCAGAAGCAAGAAGTAGTGCTCCAGCCAAATACGGAGGCTATTGACTTCCGGTCTTTTCGCATAAGATCGATCTTATGCGAAAAGACCTGAAGTCAATAGCCTCCGTATTTGGCTGGAGCAACATTCATGATGTGAAATATTTGCTGAAGGTGAATATGGAGGTTATGCTTACGAACATCGCCTTTAACGAGTTTAACCATGTCAGGCGTTCAGTACTGATGCCATTTAACAAATTAGCCCAGCGAAACCAGTCATTTTGCATAACAACTTGAAACATGTGGTTGATCCTCATATATATGGACGATGAGAAAATCATTGCTCGGCTACAAGATCTGATACCACTTACTTGCACCGTGGCTATTAAAAGATTCCTGTCACATTTGAAAAAAAAAATGGTATTTATTATAAAGGACACATCTAGGAAGTAATTCCCTATATATTAAATGGTGTTTTTGTGGTGATAATCTAGGTGAACAGACATATTTCCTCCAACCTGACCCTGCACGTAAAAACTGAATGCGATAGTATTATTTTACACATTATATCTTTGCATATACATAGTCTCCAAAACCATTTCCTGAAAAACAAACATTTGCCAAATTTTGGCTGCTGTTCGGATAATATTGACGGCAAAAACTGCGTCTAGTATCTCAAAATCAATGGTCGGCACCATCATTGAGGAAGTCGACACTCGTGACCCGTCAGAAATTCGCGAACATGGACATGGCAGTAACCACTATGATGATAAGGAAGTATACGAGATAGAAATGAACAACCACCGCGACACTGTTGGTTAGGAAAAATATTTCCCAGCCTAGTAAATAGTTCTCCACACGCAATCGTTAGTTGTTCGCACGAGATCTGTAGGACAACCATTTACGTTTTATCACTTTCATTGTTCACATCATGGAAATATATTGAAGACACAAGGTTTCATTTAGCTAATGCATTGAACCGAATAAAATAAACGAAATATATAATAAAATGCAGAAGTTTTATAGAAAAGTGAGCTCAAAAACTGTCCCAAAATGAGAACTTTATCGCTAGTGGTTGTGTCTAACAAAACTCAGATATCATGTTATATATTAGCCAGAATAAAGTTAGTTAAAGCATAAGCAAATTGAATTTCTGTAATAGGTTAGTGCACTGTACACTTAGTAGAAACATCAGGCATCTCACTCAAGCGTGCTAGACAAAAACATTTCCGTTAGTTGATGACAATATAGTCGAGAAGACAGTTTTTGTTTTCGCGTCATTTTAATGCAATAGTAAAGTATTTCGGTTGACACTCAATTTCATTTTATGCGGAGAATGCGTTCCGTATTTAAACATTATTAGTCCGCAAAGTAGTGATATTTTAAACAATCGAACAATAACCAAGAAAAACGCCAAAAAATAAACAAGCCAAAAAGTGGTAAAACAGTGGTTTTTCTGAGGTGTTCATCAACCCACGAATTGTATACCGTCGTATATTACTAATGTTGTTGATATACAGAAACGTACATAGTAGCGGTAGGACTATCTGTTGTAATTTTATCCTTACTTTTCAACGGATGTCAATTGATGCTAAACCACATATTAGTCAATCAATCATAATAAACTTAATGTTGTAAGCAGTAGCATTTCTGTTTCTTTCGATGGCTTCCAATTAATGTCCATGTAAGTCTAAAAACGACGTGACGATAAAGTGAACAAACATCAGTAGCCTATCACGGAGAGCGACTAAAATGTTGTAACTAGTTGAGTCTACAGTCAATAAGTTGGGATTAATGTTTCGATTTCATGTTTTCGTTTTATTTGTGCTCGTTATGAAATAAAATGAGAGAGATGAGCAGAGATCACGAAGAAAAAGAGAGAGAAAATAATAAATAAATTGAAATCGGCCCAAGAGCAGCTGTTCTATATTTTCTGGGCACTCAACTACAGAACAACAGAAATCATCAAAGAAAGTTGGCCTTACGTTACTCTTCGGAAGAGGTGAAGTAAGTGCGATGTATACCCGTCCATGTGTCGGAATAAAAAGATGCTGAAATTATTGAGCTTGTTCATATTTATAATATCTAGTTCTTTTTTCCAATCTAAAGTTTTATTTGAAACGGCTCAATGCGTTAGCACAACTGAGCCGTGGGTCAATAAGTAAAAATTAAAAAAAACCTATTTTAATCCACCTAGCGGTGCAATTGTGCCTTTCTCAATCATGAATCACGAGAATGTGTGCGTTGTTTATATTCATTAAAAGAGTTCGAGTTCTAAAATTTTGAAAAAAAAACAGCCACGGTAATATTGAACTGAAAAAACCTGTTTTAATCCACCTAGCGGTGCAATTGTGCCTTTCTCATTTCTCGAAACTATGGCACGGAGGCTTTTTATGTTCAACATAATTGTGGAAATGTCCATTACATTCTTAGTACACTTTGCACTTATACACAATGGCATGCCAGCCACGAACTTGATGAGCTACGTGTCGACGGTGAAACACTTGAAACAAAAAAATATCATACTCCATTAGCCTAATCAGCATTAGATCAATGTTATCTGCTTGCTAACTCATTTTGTCATGCGGGGATGGGCATGTGAGGAGGGCGAAAGTCCCATGAACGAACGACTCCCCAGCTTAAATTGGTATGCTTTGTAATATAGTGGTGGTTTAAAGATGATGGGGTTGAAAGGGAGGGGTATGAGGTGGTGGTCTGAGGGGTGATTTGAGGAGATTTTTAAAGGAGGGGAGTGAACAGTAGAGGGGGGGTGTAACCCCTCTCCGTAAACCATCAACTACGCCCCTGTTAAAATCCAGAAACCTTATGCTAGTCGAAAAAAAAATTTGGCCGGGATTAGGTTGACGTTTTTCAGAGTGATTGCATAACCTTTCTATATGAGAAAGGCAAAAATGTGCAAAATCCAAAAAAGTGAATCTTCGTCAAATTTTTTTTCGTGTTTGCATCAAATCTCGACGTTTTATGCACCTTGAATACATTTAGCATAAAAAATAAAAATTCTATTTTTAATTTTTCCTATAGTTTTTATGAGAAATTTCTGTGTGGCCGCACTCTGAAACCCGTAATTCCGGAACCAGAATTCCGATCGATCCAAAATTCAATAGCAGCCGATGGGAAGGTTGCACCTTTCATTTGAGACTAAGTTTGGGCAAATCGGTCCAGCCATCTCTGAGAAAAATGAGTGACATTATTTGACACATACGCACATACATACACACACACACATACACACACATACACACACACACATACATACACACATACACACACATACAGACTTTTTCCGATCTCGACGAACTGAGTCGAATGGGATATGACACTCGGCCCTCCGGGCCGGGATTAGGTTGACGTTTTTCAGAGTGATTGCATAACCTTTCTATATGAGAAAGGCAAAAATATCTAAGAATGTCGGTCTGCCAGATCTTGTTGACGCAGTTTGCTGCTGCGTGTTGAGATCTTTTTCCTTGGTGGTGAGGCCGCTTGGGGGTCATTCAGTCTGCCTTCTCTCGCGTTATCGTTCCCGTCCATGTCGTCATCGGTACTGCTTTCTTGCTGTTCACGATCAGAGGTTCTTATTTGTTTCTTGTTCTTATGGGTCGCTGTTCTATATCCGTCCTCATCGGTATTTGCTTCTTTATTGGCGATGCTAGTTGTTGGTTTGGGAGCGGTTGTCGTGGTCGTTGTACCTGCATTATTGGGTAATTGGATCGTTGTTTTAGGTTTATCTGAAGGTATCGGTGGCTGCTAGTTAGAGTTGGCTGTAGTAGATGAGTTTTGACTAGTTGCTTCGGCGCATGTTTTTCCGTAGTAGGCTGTATAGTTACAGAATTGGCATGTTGGGGTCTGCCCGGGATATGTCATTAGCGTTGTTTGCTTATAGGTCATGCCATCCTTCGGTGATTTGCATTCGATAGTCATGTAAGAAGGTATTGGTTTAGTCACTCGCATTCTCACAATACGAACGCCGTTGGGAATGCTGGTGAAAAAAAATTTCTAGGTATCATTCGTAATAGATTCTACTTCTCCATTTGCGACATGATTCGTTTGATGAAATCTTCCTTAGTGCGCGGGGCCAAATCATGGATACGCACGTCCACCATGTCGTTTTCCATATGCACGGGGATCTTGATTCTGGTGTTATTAAATTCGACCTCGTGTTGCATGTTGTTCTTTGCAATGAAGTTTTCGGCCTGTGCTAAGCTTCTAAACGTGATCAAAACACAGTTTTTTACGTGATGTAGCTGAATGTAGGTAACTTCAGCGAGATTAAGCTCCATTTTCACTTTAACTAATTGTTCCACTTCCTGAACTGTTCGTGTTATCCCGTAGCACAGACACTTTTGCTTCATTTGGCAAACTCATTTCACTCCGCAGCCAGGAGCAACGATACAATTTGTATGTGCACTGATATAGAACAATAGCTAGCTTGATTTACTGGTGCCTATAGCCTGCTAAAGCGTAGCGATTTTTTTTTGCTTCTGCTTTTTGCGACGTCAGAAGATAGACATTCTAGTTCTTTTGGTAATACATTTAACAAATTTCACGTACCGTCAAGTCACCAGTTACCGTGCGTTTAGGTGGATTTGACGTGACTTCCAACTCTGTTTTTTATCAAAATGAAAACCGCTCTCATAGTCACCGTAAAAATACCTATCTAAATACGTCACAATTTAGAAATAATATAAAACTATTAGCAACAAAACGAGAATAAGTAGTTTGTTTGGCACCAGTGCACGTTATATGATCAACTTACCATGTATTTAAAATTTTGATTCAACTTTAGTTGGAATGTTTCAATAAAACGATGAAACGAGAGGATTTGGGATCTGGATCTCTCCGATAGATTCAGGGAGCTAGTTCTTTAAATTTCGTGATTTTGAAACAGCACGGTGAACGAAACATGCACGGCGACTGGCGACTTGAAGGAAAATTAGAAGATATTAGTAATCAGTGTTTTCGTTCGATTTGTAGACAATTTTCTTTAATAAATTAAATTGTGGGCAGTTTCCTTCAGTTTATTTAATCATTTAAATTTATATTTTGATCCTATTGATCACCAAAAATCCTTCTTAACTGGGGCTCTAATCTACCAGACCAAGGCTAGTCTTGAAAATAGTTTCATTTAAATAGAACTGGTAATACTCGCAGAACGCAAGACAAAGAAAATAGAAGTTGAACCGTCTCTGGGCATCTACAAATCGCTCGCTAAATCAGAAGATTTTGTGCGAATTTCGACATTCTCTTCGTTCGAACATTTTATGGATATTTTTCTACTCATTTCGGTTTAGCATCTTCTACGCCTTTTAAAGGTGTAGCTTGGAACACCTAGTGTTTTCCAGCACCGTCAAGCATTGTCATATTCGGTTAGCGCATAAACACTGTGAACTCTAGAATATACTTTGTTGTAACGAGAGTAAGTACTATAACCTTTCTTGTGACAATGAACATATTTTTAGGATTGTCTTAGATTTGAAATTCATTTCATTATGAGCTTTTCAAAATTTAATTTAGTTTCTAGTGACTATATCAAATTGTCAGAATTAAAAGCTTTATGCAATTTTTTTTAAGCCCCTCCCGAAACAAAATCCTGGCTACGGGCCTGATATTGTAGTATGTGGAAGTTTTGTGAACCAGTACAATAAAATCGGTACATCGTAGAAGCCAATGTGAATCCAATATAATTCCAAATTATAAACTTCTAGACGTTTTAATAACGTAAAATAAATTGTTAGTAGAGCAAAACGTGACGAAATAGGTGGATAAGTCATCATTCGTGAAGCTAGTGCCCGAATTAATCATTTTGCACTGTCATAAGCTTCCAATGTGTATAAAGGCATTGTGAAGCATGCAGTTTACAACGTATTTTGTACATATACGATTCTGTATGACACATGTAAATATTATACGCATTTTAATGCCAAATTTTTGATGACATTACTCCACTGAGCCTGAAATTATTGTTTTAAGAAGTCTTTAATCATTTGGATAAACGAAAAAAAAATTCTTCCATTTGCTTATTTAACAGAATTCTGACAGAGAGTCCCTCATATATTAAAAATTGGAATCGAGACGGTTCAATAAGTTGACCCAGAGATACACAAAAATTGCCATTTTACAAAAAATTGAAACCCTTTCGCAATTTTCATCGGATTCAAAATAACAAGTGCTTATTTTCATTGGTTATTAGTAGGCTTTAATTTCCCATGAAAATATAATTATTAGGATTGCTTTATCTTGCCGAAAATATTGACCCCACGTTCATTTTTCTTCAAAAAATGACGAAAAATTAAGAAAAAGTTCAATAGATTCGTAAATTACGTCAGAACTGGTAGTCGCACTAGAACAAAATGTTTTAACGATCGAAAGTGCATTCAAATACCTTTAATTCAACATAATAATATTTCATATCGATGCACTACAACAACAAGATATTTGTATTTTACTGAACGTTCTTTTAATGTTAAAGGTAAAATTCATTTTTTCACTGTAACTCGAAAACTGTTCTACTGTAAATTTTTTGGACCTCATGTTCGGACTCAGCACACAATTTTGCATCAGAAATGGTGTTCAAATATTGAAGTTCAGGTTTTTATTTTTATTTTGTAAACTAGTGTTTTCTGTGCAATTTCGCTTGCTCTGATCAGTCACGGAGTACGGTAGTAGGTCAATCACAAATTGTACGGTCATTATGCTCATACTCAGCAAAGTTGTTGGCAAACGCCTGCTCTACAAACATATAGAGGAGACGTGGTAGGAGAGGGTAGATGAAGAAATTTGGATTATGAATGGTCCCTTATTAGTACCCTAATGGTTTGCACCACGGTCACTGTAGTTCACTGATTCCTGACGGTCACTGTAGTTCACTGCCACTATCACTAGCACCTTCTGGCAAAAATATTCCATACAGGAATCAGTCATCAATGTGTGATCGAGTTCAAAGTGCGGTGCGAATTATAAGGCATGCCCTAAGGATCCCCCAACATTTGTCCATGCAGCGTCCGATTGACCGAAGTAGTTCATCTTCATGTTGTAAAAGATCGAGCAAAGACAACAAAAAGAGCGAGTGTGTGGATTAGCCATGGTACGTGGCCTTCAGACGGGGACTATGGAATCGCTAGCGACGCTCGTCTCTAGGTTTTAGTAGTTAAATTGCATGTGAGCATCTGCATGCATGGAATTTCGTTGCTATGCGATTATATGGTGTGGGCCGAGTAGTACAGTTAGCAAACAAGAATCTAAAACCCACATAATTATTAGCCGCAGATTTCGAGGCATGCAAAACGACATAGCTTATGGGTAATAGGTACTTCTCAGAAATTGAATGGTGCTGGTTTCATCCAATGAATTATGGTAACTTCCGAATTCAGTTAGTTCTATTTGTTATACAGAACAAGCAACTAAATGAATTTTTGATGATAAGAATGCAGTTTACTAAGTAGAGAACACTACTCAAACCGACAACTTTGCACCCTTTAACTTCACACGAACCGTTAATGATTATGAAAACCGTATGCATATGATATTTTCAGATGATGCACAGATTCATACTCTTTAAAAACTAATGGCATTTTCGTTTTTGATAGTCCACTACACCGATGTAATCGGAGATACACTCATTAAAACTTGGATATCATCAGTCTATCTCTTTTTTGCACCTCTCCGGTGTAGCACCAAGCGAAACCGAAAATGCTATAATAAAGCCTAAATATGCTTCTAAACACCGTTATGTGCACCCACGGTCCACAGCATTCCAGTGCCCCGATTGCAACAACTGAGCGGTGCACGTGTGCAGCCTACGATTATAAACAACACACCAAAACCAGTTAAGTGTTGTCCAACCGGCCCGGTATCTAACCGTTGAGATCTAGTCAAAATAGCCATAATAAAAGAACTACCACTTCAACATTCTTGTAGAGCAGAGACGGATGCTACTAGCATTGTAGGCTGTAATCCTCTCTTATGATCGTCTGGGAAATCAGTTTCCAAATTAGATCAATTCAGTTTTGTGTAGGAACGAATCGGAAGTCGGAAAATGGTCTAACTGGGCAGCCATCATTCCGGAATTAAATTTTGGCGTAGGTTCATACCAACAGGTGACACCTCCGTGCATACCTGTTTCAGTAGGAATAACCCGACGGAACGATTTCAATCTTGATTGGAATAAGAATCACTTGGCTGCCGGAAAATTAAACGAGTACCGCATATAAATTTTATCGCATTATCTAATCGATAGGTATAGTACTAAAAGAAACGAAAGAACGAAGAGCCGAATACAACAACTTTCTCTCAGCTTGATTGGGAGTAGGTTTTTATTCATAATTAGATTTTTCCAACATAAGTTTGTTGTTGTTGTTCATATATTCTGCTTTAACCCGGAGGGTCATTCGCCTACTTAAGTTTTTGTGAACATCATTGATTCGAATAAACTGATTCACATTAATTGGGATTCAAAGATTTTAGGTATAATTTCAACATCAACCAAAGCCCCTTTATCAGTCCCCATACTAGCGTGCTCACAAAAATCCTATCGTCGAAGAGTATCAATCACTTCACGAAAATAACTCGCGTAGTGTCATGTTACAATGTGACTTGAATCGACGACCTTCAGATAAACATTTACTGTTCCTCTTTGATTAGCTTTCTTAAATCAATGATTATCGTTGACGCAGCTCATGAATTCATTTGGAGTTAGCCTTGTAGCATTCATCTTACAAATAAATACCTAGGATCAGCTGTTTCTAATCGAATGAAGTCGAGAACCAAGCGACTCGGTTGAACCGTCCCATTCCACACTCAGCCACATGATTCATTCGCACATACATAATATGATGAATGGGTTTTTATATAAATCCAACTCATACACAGCCAAAAAGATGGTGTTCTTCTCCTATAAAATCGATGCGGATCGAACCAGTTCTTGCTTACATGCTTCTTTGAACCAACTGGTAAGTAACTAGAAGTAAAAGAAACAACGTGAGATATACGACAGGCTAAAAATAGCTATAGGGTAGACGTGCCCTTATTCATCTCATTAGTCACGATGTCACACTATTTCGCTGATAGCTCAGCCCTCACTGGTTGGATTGCTCTTAAATAGGCATCAACATCTTTGCTTCGTTCTTAAGAAGCAGATCAGTAAAAAATCTGGCTTGGAAAATGTAAATTACTCGCGTTAGAGCGAAGCGAAAAGTCGAGTACAACGCACCCTTATTCATCCTATCATTTGAGCTAATGCGTTGAATAGAGATAGCAGACACTGCTCTAACTAATGTGTTCAAATGGGTGGGATGAATAGAGGTGCTAAGATGAATTAGGGCACAGTAACCCTACATACCGAAATATAAAGCAAAACAAAAACTTGAAACATGCTGATGGGAAAAGTATCATTTGTTTTCGTGCTTCGCACCGCTGCTTTCCATTGCGTTCCTGATACCTCCCAGAGCACTGCAGCAAGCCTTATGTTTCCGAAATTAATCGATTTCACAGCATTTTCTTTTATCACAAATCGACTGACCTAGAACTTCTTTTTTTTTGCACATCCTGATTAGATTACAAGGGTAAAGCCGGATTACCTGTATTCGAGTGTTGAAATTTCACACACATCGCAACAACGATAACAACTTTTATTTCGTCTACAAAATTTTACTTTTTCGGTGATTTTAGAAACCTGCTGTGAGTCGCTCTCAACCAAAAGTTTCACGTGGAGATGTGGCTAATAAAAGGGTGATAGTTGACAATCATAGAAACATTAACCGTAGGTAAATAAAAATACACGTATTGCATGCCTTCAAGTCATCAGTGTTAGACAATTACTATCAAACTCCATGCAGCAATGAAACGCCTCGAAGAACAGCGTGAACACTACTGTCTCCATATTGCTTCCTAGCGGAACTGCCGATTTGTTGGCAAATTGAAAGAAACTTAAAGGCTGAATTGCTCTAGTAGACCTCGAGCATATGAGATCTCAGTCAGTCAGTAAATTATCATCAAGACTTTTCGACGGTTTACTGTAAGGTGCTTAGAGTTTTAAGTTAATTCGTCTTTTTGACCTTTGTCCGAATACGAGAAGTTGGGGTTATAAGGCCTTTTGTTATTCATATTAAATTTTATCATTTTATCGTGCATATATCTCTATTATTCTTCAATCAATTTTCATAAAAATTTACTTGTTGGACGTGGAAAATTTCTTAGGAATAAAACAAAAATAGATTCGTTACCGGTAAAACTCAGAAACATCAAATTTTTTGTCATTAACTATACGAATCATATTTATACATTTCTTACAAAAGAAATGTATAGGATTCGCTCAAACTTTTTCCGAGGCCCGGAGGGCAGAGTTTCATATACCAGTCGACTCAGCTGTCGAGCTGGGACAATGTCTGTATGTGTTTGTGTGGGTATGTATGTATGTGCACTAATGTCATGTAATTATCTCAGCAACTGCTAAACCGATCTTAACGAAATTAGTTTAAAATGAATTCGATTCCGAAAACATTTTATAAATTTACTCAATAATTAATTAACTATTTCTCAAAAATTAATACACAAGTTTACTTCAAAGGCAAAACAATGTGTAAATTTACTTGAAAGTGAAAATTTGTCCAGAGTTAATGTATTTATCCGTTGGATTAAACATTGCGTCCAGTCGTGAGATAGACGTTGGATGGTATATGAATGCACAGATCACCAAGTAATCCACCTAGTAGTGAGAGAATAACATGTTTCATATTCATATTACACCCGTAGCTTCACTGAGAGCAACTGTTTTTTTGAATAACAAAATTCTAGTAAAAGTTTATCTTCTTTTGCAAGATTTATGTTATACTGATTATGGCGTAAAAATTATCAATTGAATTATGTATAATAAAGATGCAAGGAATCATAATTTATCCCTATATACAACAATAATGTCACAGCACTAACCATCATTTACCATTCCTCACTAGTAATCCCTCCCCACCCCCATTCTCTCGCCAACCATGTTCGTGGCAACTGTCTCGACTCAGATTTATCCTGATATTTCCAAATCCATTTCTAAGATGTGTCAATAATTCAACTAATCTGAATTATTTGTTAGTATCCAAGCTAGATTAACCCTTAAAGGCGCAAAGTAATTTTTTTCAAATTTTCTGAAAATTGTCTAACAGTTTTGGTACGTTACTATGATAATTTTGAGATGGTTTTCGCAATGTTGTTTTAAAACAACATTGCGCATTTAAGGGTTAAATTGCGATGTATTTGATCAGGTTAAAGAAAACAAACCTATTTTTTTCTTCTGCTTCTTTATAAATAATTTTCCATTTTAGTTTTAGTTTTTTAGTTCAGTTTTTGTTCTGTTCTCTTGCGGAAACAAACTAAATATTACAATCTACTTGAAAAAAAAAATATTTGTGGTCCTGGCAAAATTTGCAATACATTTCTATTATGAGAAAACTATATCAAAACATATAACCCTGTTTTCCTCTGCAGATGAGGGGCTATTTCTTCGAAACGTTGCACTAAGGAGAGTCATATAACCAAAAACCGAAAACTACATCAACTCCAATTTAATTTAATTCTATACTGAGCGCTTGTGTATACTAAAATTACGGAAATCCTTGGGTATTGCAAATTGGGTAATATGGTTGTTTGAATACAAAAATGTGCTCTTTTTTAAACTTTTCGTATCTCTACTGAATTTTGAATGAAACATATGCTCAAATGTGTCATTTGAAAATTGAGAACACCTGTTTTGGGTTTATACTATTGAAAATGCAGATTCATTGCATTGAAATGCACTTTTATAAAAAAATAACGGATCAAATTCCAAAAATATCCACGATTAGATCCGGGAAAATTGGCGCCAAAAGGCCACTGAACTATCGAACTATACTTGCATCCCAGTAAAAGAATGCTTTTAACTTATAGCGATGGATTCAATTGCCCAAATTTGCCTTATGCTGAGAACGCTTCAATTGAAGTATCAACGCCAGAATTAGTACAGGCGTTGGACAATTCAATAGACGTTTCGTTTGAGTGCTCAGTATTCTACACGTAAATTAGCGATGATTACAATCACAGTTGATGCATTGAACAGATAGTTGACCTCACTGAATACATATTACTGTATAACTACAACTAATACTGAGTTGTACTGAAAACTCCAATATGCATTTTTCGTGGTCAATGTGACTAAAAGCATACTTATTAGCGAAAAAATACGACTAGTAATTTCAAGAATGTTCGTGTCTCAACAGCAGTCCAGGGACACTTTCAATGGCTTTTCGATGAATTTAAATACTTATTCTGGTAGTTTGAATCATTTCTTTGTCATGGTATTGTTTTGTGTAGGACACATAAACCCATATCTCCAGAATGAGAATTCCGAACGAAACAATCCTCAAGTGATAAGAATGGGTGACTGCATTGTAATCGACTGAATGTACGGCTTTTGTGCAATCGATAATAATAACCAACATAACCTAGACACTTGACACTCTTTTCTTTATACTTCAATGCAAATGAGTACTATTTACATGTGGCCTTATCTCAGTGCACTATTTCTAATTACGCGTTAAAATACTGGAATTGAAAATTTTATTCTGTGCAAAAATCATTTTTCAGATATTTGTGGCCAAAAAGAGTCTTTTAATTCCAAGCAAATTCCTGATTTCCTGATGACTAATTAAGGCTCAACAATAAAGTAGAAACACCAGATAATCTTAAAACGCTGTCAAAAAAAGAATAACGAAAACGTGCTCTTTGCAATGGGATTTTCACAAACGCTTCAGAATATTCTGAAACAATGGTTTTGGAATTCGTTTTATTCAATTCAACTAACTTTTTAAAATTTTATTCCATATACTCATTTTTTCCAGATCATTCATTTCTTGGATTCAATTCATTTTGTTTAGTTTTTTCATTTTAAATATTTGACTTATTTTAAATATATGATCATTTCATTTTAATGGTTTTTTTTTTCATTTGGCATTCTTTTGATTCATTTTGTTTATTTGACCTAATTTAATCTATTGTATTCATTTCATTCTTTGTATGCGTTCCGATCAGTTTATTATCTCATGCATCTTATTCGTATCATTCATTTTATTTATTTTATTCACTTTCGTGTTATGCAATTTTATATTATTTATCGGGTTCTCACATTCTATTCATTTCAATAATCTAACTAATTTTGTTCGGTCAATCATTTTATTCATTTCATCTAGAACATTAATTCGACACAATTTAATTTACTCTCTTATTTCTATTACTTTCTAATATCGCTGATTTTTTTCATTTCGATCATTTTATTATTTAAAAGCAAACAAAATAAATAAATGATAAAATATATACAAAGAAATTTTTTTATTCATTTTATCACTTTCTTCAATTTATTTATTTTATTTATTCTACTTATTTTATTGATTTTATTAACCCTCTGCATACCCTGTTATTTAAGAACAACCACGTTTTCAAACTGTTCTAACTTTGGGGTTAGAGAAGATTTCCTCAAAAAAAAGTAAAGCTAATAATTGTGACTATCCCCGTTTATTTGAGCGCTAATATCCGTATAACTGAAGTTATTGCAATTGTTCTGATTTGATTTCACTGGAGCAGCATTTTCAGTTATCTGTAAAAATATATTTTGATATATCTTCGTTGTCTTCAAATATTGTTGAAAACTGATAAATTTCATCAATGTAGACTGCTTTCAGCTATCTTTCCTGCCCAATCGAACTATTGAAAAACTTGCATGCGTATTAAGGAATGGTATGTAAAAAATTAGCAGCTTCTCACACTGCTAGATAAGCATCTATCTTGATCAAAATATATTTTTCGTGTTTCTTTACTCTATCACTTAAAAAACGGTTTTGGAAACATATATGTTCTTGAAAAATATTAGTTATGAAAGGGTTAATTTTAACCATATTATTCATATTATTTATCTTATCAATTCTATAATTTTTTATGGTCTTTTTCACATTATTTATTTCATTTATCTTAATCATTTTACTAAATTTATAATTTTTCCCAGTTCATATGTTTTATTACGTTTCTTCATTTTATTAAATCGGTTTAGTCAGTTCTTTCCATTATTGGATGACAGTTTGTTAGCTTGAAACAGTTTTATTTGCTCTCATAATTTCATAACTTTTTTAATATTGTCTAATTTTCATTTGAGCTAATTTGATTTATTTTATTAATTTGAATTATTAATTCTATCCATTTCATGAAAAACTTTTTTTGATTCAAATTTATTTCAAATTTGTATTTATTTTATTATTTTTCTTTAATTTATTTAGTATGTTCGAAGGGCTATTCGTGCAGGACTCGAAACTGTTGTTATCTCACATCCAGTTGCTTGCCAACTTCGCATGTGATCGGCAAACTAATAAATAATTCAACAGTGATATGTGTAAGAAATGTCTCATCTCACTGATAGGTGGATTAAATCGGTTTTTTCATTAAATGTCCTAATACCTCAACTTCCCCTTTTTTCCAGTAATGAAACTTTTTTCATGTGATCCCTAAGAGTATTTTATACTAAAAGTGGTAAATTAAATAAGAATTGATTGTTAAATGAAGTTATTATGTGAGATTTAATGATAAAAATGTGAAATCGAGGCTAAACGTCAGAAAATTTGATGCTCATGAATTTTTTTATTTTTATTGTGTTCCTGAGAATTTTCTACGTTCAACAAGGCACAGTTTTTAAAAATTGAGTGAAGAATAATAGAGAAATATGAACGAGAAAATTACAAAATTTAATATGAATGACAACAAGCCCAATAACTCCAACTACTCGTATTCGGACAAAAGTCAAAATGATTCCGTTCGATTTCTGAGATTTTTTCACGCTAGAAAAACTGCAAAATATGTATGATTTGCATCACGGAGCAGAAAAATTATTAAAAATAGGGGATTTTGGAGACAAAATAACCCAGTACCCCACTTTCTCGTATTTTTCGAGAAAGAGGAATATCTTCATTCAAAAACTAAGGCTATTTTCTTTAAAAAGAAGTATGAGTTATAATTTTCTAAGTGCTACTTCAAAAGTTATAGCATATAATATATTTTCCCCCATACTTTACCATAGTATCAAGTTCAAAAATTTCAATCCAAGTGAGCGCGGGTCTATAATTCTTAAAATTTTTCCCTAAATATTGTTATACTTGTTTCGATCCCTTAAGGTAATTTTAAATGTTTGGAACGAAAAATCCTTTCTTTATAGAAAATATTCCGAAATTAATAAATTTGAGTTAAATGATGTAATTTTTGTAAATATATGTAAAATTTATCAAACTTTGTATGGACATATCTACTCGATTAATAATTACTTTTAAAGTACTCATATACTATCTTATTCCTTAAGAAGTAGTGAAATGATTTTACATAAATCGGAACATTAAAATAGTTAGAACAAAAATTTTCACGACATTGTACGCAAAAACTAATGTTGAGGAGACTTGACCAACATTTTATAGGGAGACTTCACCAAGTGGCAATAAGCTGAAGAAAGATACAAAATTTTTAATATTTACTATGCTGTGGTACATACTGTTAATGTTAATCACGTCACAAATAATCCCATCTCAAACATCAGTCTATATCTTTTAGTACCAGTAAACGGAGTTAGCAGTAATATGGCTGATTTCGTGACGTGTGAACATGTAATGAGCGGGACAGTTAATCTTTAAAAGGACATTTATGAAATGCAACACTTTTATATTTTTACTGCTACCTAATGCTCTCTACTATATGGGAAAAAAGGATTACAGTGTGTTTTGTATCATTTTTGTTCTGATTTTTCAAAATTCTCTTGGTCAAGTCTCCCCGCAAAAAACAAAAAAAAGTTCGTTGCGTTGCAAAGCATGGTGCTATGCGTAGATTGCATACTAACGATTATCATGTTGCCTATAGGGAGTTTAAATCATCTTGCTTGTGAGATAAATGATCGGGAATGAACTTCATTTCTTTTGAGTTCAGTAAACCAATAGCATGAGACCTTCAACCAGGAGCCAGCATCACCAGTGGAAAAGCATACGATTAACTAAATGAACTCAGTGTGCTACAGCGACGAAGGTCTGGACGTATACGTTGATGAAGGATATGTTAGACCAAACGAACCCCAAGTTTTAATTATTAATGCCGTATGTACATTGTTCCCCGTCGATAAAATGGATCACCACAAAAAGTAGGAAATTGCGATCACTAGATCCAACGAACATAATCTAATATTTATTTCTTGTTTTGATTTTTACAAATAGTAAATATAAGCTAGGGTTACTGCTATTTTTTGATTTTTAAATTTCAACACTTCATTACGGTTGACATGATCATTATAAGAAAATAAAAACTCAAGTAGATGCAATCTTCCAAAATTTAACAAAAAAAAACTTAATTGAACGAAAATTACCTATTTGTGGAATATTTTGTATGCGGAAAGCATTTTCCATTCCAAACTTTCAAATAACATTTAAGCGAAGAACATATAAAACTATTTTTCTACAATTTTTAAGGACTTTTTTTTTTATTCAAATCGTTTATTTGATAAGGCACGTTGCGTTAGCTTAAAGGTGCCAATTTTGTTTTGTTTTACATTTTAAATTGCTTAAAACTAGGGGATTACATATTGATTTTTTTAAAATGAAACTAATGCGATTTTATAGCTATCTTATATATCTACACAAGGGGATAATATTGTTTTCGTAAGATTAGGGGGGTCATTTAGTTTTTGTGGCAATATGGTTTGACATTTTTATCAGTGAGATTATTGGAGCAAATAATGTTTAATTAAGGGGGACAATTTTTTACGACTAACTTAAAACTAGGCATAACTAGAGGGCATGATTGAATTTTGTAAAGATTCGTAATTATAGTTATTTTTGTGGGTAGTAGAGTTGGGCAATTTCAACGAGATTATATAATATAATAGTTAAAACTAGAAGAGACAAGAAGAGCTAAATGCTTCGTGATGATATTGGGGGGGGGGGGGGGGGGGTAGGGGTGTTACTTCTGGGTATAAGAGTCAGGGGAGGGAGGGTAGACAAAGATGGCAGGGAGAGAAAATTATTTCAGTTTCAGGCATCGTGAGATCAACGGATGGATTACAAACTCGGGTGGCCTTCATCAGGAGGTTTCATGTACTGGGACGCCGGGTGGTCCTCCTCAAGATGGCAGGGGTTTTTCCAGACGATTTCGTAGTACGGCTCAGATGTGGATCGGCTACATTTCGAGTTAAGCGTGTTATGTTCGTGCCGTAGGTCCCGTGTTTGTTGGCTCATTCGATACAGATGGTTTGATACAGGTGGAAGAGCGTTCTGAGAATGATAAGAAGATAACAAGGGGCAGTTAGACTTGTATATTGATGGTTTTCACAAAGGTGTATATAAGGGACATATAGAGAACATCGCGGCTTGCCAGCACATCTCGAACCGGGACGTTGGTTGGTCTTCCTCGGGCCCGCAGGGTATCCATTAGCCGAGACCTAGCGGAACTGTACTCGGTGCACGCCCAGACAATGTGCTCGATGTCGTGATAGCCGTCGCCACAAGCGCAGATACCACTATCCACGAGCCCAATACGCCGGAGATGTGCGTCCAGCGTGTAATGGTTTGCCATGAGTCGGGACATCACACGAATGAAGTCACGACCCACATCCATCCCCTTGAACCAAGGTTTCGTCGATACCTTAGGGATTATCGAATGTAGCCACCTTCCCAGCTCTCCACTGCTCCACGAAGTTTGCCAACTTTCGAGGGTTCTCTGATGAGTAATACTGAAAAATTCGCTGAAGCAAATTGGTCTTTCGTAAACGTCTCCTTCTAAGGCACCCACCTTAGCTAAGGAGTCTGCCTTCTCATTGCCCGGAATGGAGCAATGAGAAGGGACCCATACCAAGGTAATCTGGAAAGAGTTGTCAGATAAAGCACTCAGTAGCTCCCGTATTTTCCCCAAAAAATACGAGGAGTGCTTGCCTTGTTTCATCGAGCGAATAGCGTCAATGGAACTGAGGCTATCCGAAACGATGAAGTAATGGTCTGCGGGTAATGTTTCAATGACTCCAAGGGTATACTGAATGGCAGCTAGTTCTGCGGCGTAAACTGAAGCAGGGTCACTGAGTTTGTAGGAGGCGGTGAACTTTTGATTGAAAATACCGAAGCCAGTGGATCCTTCGAGGTTTGATCCGTCAGTATAAAACATCTTAGAACAGTCGACTTCTCGGAATTTATTATAAAAAATGTTTGGAACCACTTGTGGGCGTATGTGGTCCGGAATTCCACTAATCTCGTCTTTCATGGATGTGTCGAAGAAAACAGTAGATTCAGAAGTATTTATGAAATGCACACGGTTGGGATTGTAAGAAGAAGGGTTAATATTCTGCGCCATGTAGTCAAAGTACAGGGACATGAAACGGGTCTGAGAATTGAGCTCAACAAGCCTTTCGAAATTTTCAATCACGACCGGGTTCAAGATATCGCATCGAATGAGCAATCGATATGAGAGTTCCCAAAATCGATTTTTCAACGGGAGAACGCCCGACAGCACTTCGAGACTCATCGTATGGGTCGACTGCATGCACCCTAAGGCGATACGCAAACAACGATACTGAATTCTTTCGAGTTTGATGAAATATATGTTCGCGGCGGAGCGAAAGCAGAAGCATCCGTATTCCATTACCGACAGTATCGTTGTTTGATACAACCTAATTAGGTCTCCTGGGTGGGCACCCCACCATGTTCCGGTTATTGTACGAAGAAAGTTGATCCTTTGTTGGCATTTCTGTTTCAGATACCGAATATGGCATCCCCAAGTACCTTTCGAGTCGAACCAGACCCCTAGATATTTTACTGTGAAGACCTGAGCGATAGTTTGACCCATTAATAGAAGCTGTAGTTGTGCTGGTTCACGCTTCCTTGAAAATACAACTAGCTCAGTTTTCTCCGTGGAGAATTCGATACCCAGCTTAATAGCCCAAGCAGACAAATTGTCCAGGGTATTCTGTAATGGTCCTTGTAGATCGACAGCTTTGGGTCCCGTAACAGACACCACGCCATCGTCTGCAAGTTGCCTTAACGTGCAGGAATTGTCAAGACATTCATCAATGTCGTTGACATAGAAATTGTATAAAAGGGGGCTTAGACATAAGCCCTGGGGAAGGCCCATGTAGCTAAATCGTGATGTCGATAAGTCACCATGCGAAAAATGCATGTGCTTTTCCGACAACAAGTTTAGTAAAAAGTTGTTTAAAGTCGCTGAAAGACCATGCTGGTGCAGCTTCTCTGAAAGAATGTTGATCGAAACTGAATCAAAAGCCCCCTTAATATCTAGGAACACTGATGCCATCTGCTCTTTGCTAGCATAGGCCATTTGAATTTCAGTTGAGAGCAACGCAAGACAATCGTTCGTCCCTTTGCCTTTGCGAAAGCCAAATTGTGTATCTGACAGTAAGCCATTTGCTTCGACCCAATTGTCGAGGCGGGATAGGATCATTTTCTCGAACAACTTCCGGATACAGGATAGCATTGCGATCGGACGGTACGAATTGTGGTCGGAGGCTGGTTTTCCTGGTTTTTGGATGGCGATGACCTTCACTTGTCTCCAATCGAGTGGGACAATGTTAGCCTCGAGAAACTTATTAAATAAGTTCAACAAGCGTCTCTTGGCAGAGTCAGGCAGATTCTTCAACAAGTTGAATTTGATTCTGTCTGGCCCCGGAGCTTTATTGTTACACGACAAGAGAGCAAGTGAGAACTCCACCATCGAAAAAGGTGTTTCGTTCGCGCTATCGTGAGGAGACGCGGCGCGGTAGATCTTCTGTGCCGGGGCGGAATCCGGACAAACCTTCTTGGCGAAATCGAATATCCAACGGTTTGAATATTCCACGCTCTCATTAGTACTGTTTCGATTTCGCATACGTCGGGCTGTTCCCCAAAGAGTGCTCATCGATGTTTCTCTCGTTAATCCGTCGACGAACCGGCGCCAATAATCGCGTTTTTTGGCTTTCATCAAACTCTTCATTCGCTTGTCTAACGTCGCGTACTGTCGAAAACTGGCGGGTAACCCGTCGTTCCGGAAGGTCTTAAACGCGGCGGCCTTCTCTGCGTACACGTCTGAGCACTCTTTATCCCACCAGGGATTGGGAGAACGTTTTTGTATGTTCGCGCCGGGTACTGGCCTAGTCTGAGCTTGATTCGCGCTGTCGAGAATCAAGCCAGCCAAAAAGCTGTACTCTTCCTCCGGAGGAAGTTCTTGGGTAGATTCGATGTTGTCGGATATCGCGGCAGCATAGCTCTTCCAATCGATATTTCGTGTGAGGTCATACGAAATATTGATTGATTTCAATGGCCTTGAACCGTTATTGATTGGGACTACAATCGGCAGATGGTCGCTGCCGTGGGGATCAGGAATTACCTTCCACGTGCAATTTAACCGCAGCGATGTTGAGCAAAGGGACAAGTCTAAGGCGCTCGGGCGCGCTGGAGGAGCAGGAATCCGTGTCATTTCACCCGTGTTTAAAATTGTCAAATTGAAGTTATCGCAAAGATCCTGAATTAAGGAAGACCGGTTATCATCATAGAGGTAACCCCATGCTGTACCGTGAGAGTTAAAGTCTCCTAAAACTAGTCGCGGTGCTGGCAGGGATTCTAAGATGTCTTGTAGCCGTCGGTGCCCAACCGCGGTGTTGGGGGGAATATATATGGAAGCTATGCAAAGGCTTTTGCCTTTGGTTGTTACTTGACAAGCGACAACTTCAATACCTGTTATCGAGGGAAGGTTAATTCTGTAGAAGGAATAGCACTTTTTGATCCCCAAAAGCACTCCTCCATAGGGGGTGTCTCGATCCAGGCGAATAATATTAAAGTCGTGGAAGTTGAGTTCTATGTCGGAAGTTAACCAAGTTTCACATAATGCAAATGCATCGCAACTCAAATTATTTATTAAAATTTTGAAGGAATCGATTTTCGGGATGATACTTCTGCAATTCCACTGTAGAACAGTGATCAAATCCGTGACCTCGTTCGATGAGTTAGCCATCGAAGGATACAATCGCTGAGAGGAGGGGCCATTTAGCAGTCAACTGCTTCAAAAATGTTCTCACTGTAGGGAGAAAAGCTAACATAAGACTTTTAATAGGATCAGTAATATTGAAAGTTTTTATTATCCAGTCCACTATGTCCGAGAGTTTTATAATTCCAGTGCTGTGATTACTCTCGAACTGAAACAAAGGAACACTTGGGATTTTTGATGTTCCTGGAAGTGCTGGGAACTCCTTCTCTGAGCTTAATCCTCCGAGACCAGGAGCTAATTGCTTCGGTTTGGTTGCAACACTTCCAATAGATGTGACTTTCGGAGCCCCCTCAAGGGACACCTTCTGGCCTTTACAAGGAACTTTACGAGAGGAAGTGTTCCTCCTCTTCCTATAAATTCTAGGCACCCTAGTAGATGTTCCCTCTTGTGGGTTACCAGCCTCGCCCTCGTCAGGAGGCAAGTGAGCATAGATGTTTGCTGAGGATGGTGGCGTAGCATTCTTTAACATTTCTGCGAAGGAATGTTTGGATCGTCCCGCAAGGGAACGTTTCAGTTTATCCCCGCGTAGTTTGTACGCGGGACATGCCGAGATATCATGCAGACTCTCCGCACAGTAAGGACACTTTTCGGCTTGCCTACTGCACGAATCATCTAGATGATTCTCCCCGCATTTTCCACAGCGGGCCTTGTTGCTACAATGGGTGGCTGTGTGACCCAGTTGTTTACACTTTGTGCAATTCATGACCCGCGGCACAAACAGACGCACAGGCAGACGAACCTTGTGCAAGAGGACGAAATTTGGCAAAGCGGTACCAGCGAAGGTCACCCGATAAGAGTTTGATTGGGGGTACGTTTTTGAACCATCCCCCGCAACTACTACTGAGTGCAAACGTTTGCACTCAAGTATTTTAACTGGCTGAAGTAAGCGGTCTCTGAATCGGCCGACCCCGTACTTCAGCAGATCCTCGCACGTCAAACTCTCATCGGTTACGACGCCTTCGGATTGTACTCTTACAGCCGGAATATACACGTTATAATCCCGCGTAAAGTGCTCACAGCAAGCAATATCGTTTGCCTGCTTTGAGTTGGCTAGCAACACCCTTATCTTGTCCGAGCGGACCTTTGAAATTTCGGTCACAGCCGAGAACCGTTCCGTCAGGTCTCTAGAAATCTGAAGAAGATTCAGTGATTTAGTCTTGGGCCGAAAGAAGACCACAAATGGACCAGTTGAGAGTTCTGGATAGCATTTGGGCCGGGCGGGAGCCTTAGAAGTTGAACCCGATTCAACTTCCATTTGACCATCCGGAGAGGGAACCATAGAAAACGTCAACGCACGGGGTCAGCGCCCGCGCAGACGGAAGAAAGCAATAAATGTGTTACAAAAGACAAAAACCACTTAGCTTTAAACTGGTGTCCAACGACGAACCGATCCAGCTTATACAGCTGGCTATTGTTTAATCCTCACACGCGAACAAAAGACTGAGGACCGAACCGAACTGGCAAAATAACCTTGAATGCGGATTAAAACTATTCTTTATCGCCTCACACAGCACTACGGACTAGAAAAAACAACCTCTGTCTCGATGGAGAGCTCGAAAACGAATGAACTTTTTGAGTGTTTGGATTCACCTATCCGAAGGATTTTTAAGGACTTAATAATATGCACACAACATTACTTATTTTAAAATCTTCGTCTTTCTTGGTTTTTTCTACTCATATGCAAAAGTAACTGATTCGAAACGTATCTTCTTTCTTCGAATCAATCTATGAGGTATGCTCTGTAGATCATTTTAAACGTAAAACATAGGTAAATACTAAAACTAAACTATTTTATATGTTATCCAGGATTTAAATCCAGTTACCATTCCGGTGCCTTTGGTCCCTACCCATACGTTGATGGGATGGGATAACATCCAAAAGAAAAAAAATCTACAATATTGGAGGAGCCACAACATTGTTTTTGGGAGGTTGTGTAATAATTCCTTTATAGCAAAAGCAAAAAAGTGGGTTTCTTTAATCTTAACACATCATTAGATAACTCTTAAAAGGGAACATTACGTATGAGAGCAAAAAAACGTGTGTCAGCGGTCTCGTTTATACCATTAGAAGCAATTTGAATCTTCATGCTTACTGTCGAATCAATGTGGTTAAATAAAACTAACTATTTCTTAATATGGGAAAATTCCAAATTTTCAAGAATGATTCACACTTCAGTTCAGGCGAATAGAGATCAATATTGTTGCTAATATTCTGTTCCAACTCCCTTCGTAGGCCCAATATGTACAGTGAACCGTCGAGTAACGCGGCGATGCATGTGCCCTGATGCGTCACGCGTATGCGCACTGTGATGCGGCGCGTAAAGGGGCCGCAAATTCACACCGAACACCCAATAGACTTCATCGGTCCCGTTGTGTCTTGGCTCAGTCTTACAGTGTTCGTCAGTCAGTGAAGATATATTTATAGTTCGCCGTTCGGTGCAATTACTCCCGTGTTCCAGTAGTCTCTCTCTCTCGGCTCTCAACAGCGGTGATTTATTCATCGGTGAATCGATAAGGTGCGTTCTCTTTCGTCTTTTGTTCTCTTTTCAGTCAGGTTCAGGTACCGAAACAATTACCGATTTTTAGTATGCTGAACATTAACGTTGCATGAATTCACTCACATATGGAATAGTTCTTTTTCGTGACCAGGCTATCATGAAGTGAATGTCAAATTCTGTCGAGCCGGTTACTAATCAGTGCTAATCGGTCGAGAGCAAATACAAAAGAATTAGTTTTTTCCCGTATGATAACGAAGAGGACCGGCTGATTCCGAATGAGTCAATAAATTTCGCTCTCGCGAATCGCGTGAAAAAGTTTGTGTTTCTGTTTTTTTTTGCTCGTTCCTTCAAAACGTGATAAGAGAACGTGTGAAACTCTCAGCACATGAAACCTACTGTTCGGTAGAGGTCGCATCGTGCAGAATTTCTTGTGTAATATTGAAAAATAAACTGCGAGGACAGAATAAACATGCAAGGTGGCTGAACTATCAGTTTCCATACACTTCATCATGTGACACGTGCTAGCAGAATGGAAAAGAAAAACTTTAAAATTTAAAACTAGAACCATCAGCAGCCTTGTTATTTAGAACTGACGACCGCACAGGCGTAAAACCGTGCCTACATTTTTTCACTGATCTAGCAGTTCCTTCAGCGAGAGAGTTCGGCGAAGTTAAAGCTGCTGCCGGTGCGTTTGGCTGCAATGGGAGTTGTCGTGTTTAGCCATACGAGAAAGAGTATATAAAACATATGAACACATATGATATGAAACGGAAAGCACGTTCATAAAAAAGACTTAAATATACACAGCTGAGTGGAATTTTCCACTCTCAATCAGTAGCCACAGATATTGGCTGAACGGTTAAAGTCGCCGTCAAGTCGCTTGCATTCGTCGTTCGAGCAGTCGATTTATCCATGATTTGTTTTTTTTTGTTTCCACGACGTGCTTAAATTGGCGCCCGTCGTGGTGAAAAGAGTGCCTTCATATTCTAGTTTTTTTTGCGACATGGGCAAAACAGTGGGGAGCAAACTTGATTTGTTCTAAGATTGCACAATAAATAGCGTCCAAAAATGTATGGTCTTGTCGTTTTACGCATTTTAATATTTTTGTTCAGCCCGGTAGCGATCCAGGCAGACTGACTGGTTACGGTCAACTTTCCTGATGCTCTAGATAGATGTACGTCCAAGTGTGTCAGTCGTCAATGGCAACGAACGGCATTTGTATTCAAATAAATATTGTTTTATTTCATTAGGATCAATAACGATAGTACAATTTGTTACACTTGGTACTTGGGATTTCACAACTTCGGTGCGATTTTTTAACTTGAGACAGTAATGGGGCTTTAAGATTCAATGGACAACTTACTGGAATCTTCCGTATCGATTTTGTTGGCTATTTTCGGCAAATTTAAGACTAAGAGAAACGAAAGCAATGAAATTAAAAGAAACGGTGGGTATTCTTGAGCGTATCAGTTATAAACTTTGCACAGAAAGCTAGGACTAGCCAGGCTCATATGGGTACGAACGAAAAGAAATGTGAAGAATCCTTTGCCTTCTGCTAAGTAGGATTTGGGCGTTGAACCCAAGTCTACCGCATGGTCGTTGGTAGAACATAACTCATCATCATGTTTTACCGCCGACGCCGGCTGGAAACTTACCAGGACTTCCAAATTTACATTTTTTTAGACAAGACTGTCCAACTTGATCTAAATGCTACATTGTATTTCTTTCCCTACAACAAAAAATAAGTAGGTGCATACACGTAACACACAAACTGAAAAATCTATCGCGAAGTCTACTAGTTTTTTCTAGAATGCCAACTACATTGGTCTACATCTGTCTATACCCTGGGCAGAGACTGGAGACTGGTAACCATTGCCCACCGTACACATCCACAAGTGTCATGTAAACTTGGTCATTGGAGCTGTTGGATTTTCTTGTTGGTTTATTGTACAGAATAGTTCCGACAGGCGACCAACAATGTTTAGCAGGTTTTCGCAAATGACGTCGCGTCGCTTGTAATTCACCCTTATTCTTGTTTACGACGAATGCGAGATTCGTTCGAAAGCGATTCGAACGAATAGTAAGCCCATTTGTTTTTACTGTCGTAAACGGGAATACAAACCACTTTCGAACGAATCTCGTATTCGTCGTAAACAAGAATAAGGGTGAATATCTACGAGCGTTGCGCATATACAATTGAAGTAACTGATCACCTGCTACCGTTCTGCGCCCGATTATCCCATGTTCCAAAGCTGACAACTGAGAAAAACGCGATCGAAGTTGAAAATTATATTAGCACTCTGGAGCGAAACAGTACAGCAAATAAAGCGTTATTGTCTTTAATTACGTTCATACCCAAGGTTTTCAATAGGATTAGTTCAGTTTTTCATTAGAAAAATTCAGTTGACGTTAGTTTTTTACGAAAAATGTTCAGTGAGACTGTTATGCCGTGAAATCTGACGGAAACCGGAAAATTCCACTCATACCAGTTCCACCACGACCCATGCAAATTATGTTAATCATTTATTTTGCTTACGAAAGGGTGCGGAGAGAGTTTTCTCGTCAATTCACAGTGTTTTTTTTCGTCAAAAACGTGCGAAAAATTATTCACGCGAAAACGGTAAAGTGTACAGCAATGATGTTTTCTGGAATGTTTTATGACGATCCAAGACCTTCATTTTGATGCTAAGTTATAGTGATTAATCTCCCTTGAAATGAGATTTTTGATACAATTTTTTTCAAAGGGTGAAAAATAAGATGAAGTCTTCAAAAATATCCAAGAACTTGTTTTTGCGAACATCTTTACTGAAGACCAAAAATCTCTATAGTACACTCAAAGTTATAGGCCGTTGTTTGTGAATGACCCTTGAAAAACATTTTTATGACTTAACTTCTTAAATATCGTAGATAAAGCTTCAGTATGCTCGATAAAGTTGTTTGTATTATCAAGATACACATCTTTTCAGAAGAGATCATCGGTCTATCTCTTGCCATCTAGAAGTTATTGGGTAATTTTTGGTAAAATTAGCAAAAGTTTTGAAAGTAATAACTTTTGAACGAGCCAAACCATAAGCCAGCTCTAGTTTCAATTACAAATTCTACATCAACACTAAAACTCCATAGAGTTTCCTTATCTTTCGTTATATCCAGTAGAGTTATGGATGATTTGAAAAAAAACTATTGTTTTTCAAAAAATGTCCAATATTGCCGAAAATACTCGAGATAAGAAAAATTATGCGTTCATAAAATTTGTGATTTTTGACGAGGGAAATAACTTAGCAAAATGTACGAAATCTGTAGGAATGATAATTGAAGAGATATTTAAAAAAAATGTTTTTTGGGGGCCATCCAAACATTACGAGCTATAATTTCCTAAGCATTTAAAGAGATTTCGTGTATTCAGCAAAAATATTTTTGAAAGTAATCTCCATAGCTTTTTCTTTTTTTCCTTTTTTATTTCGACTATGTTAGTCACATTTTCTTTTTTGCATTTTAATGACATTCAATTAGCTAGATATTACTGAGTATGGAAAGTTATGAAAATTAAAGCCATAGTACTCAAGTGAGAGCAAGGATTTGAAGTAAACAGATCGGAAAACTAGAAGTGGCAGGGTCATTAGAACAGGCTTAATATCGTACGTGCTTATTTTTTGTCTTCTGCTAATGAGGGTCGAGCTTAGGCAGCATAACTACGAATCACCCCAGTTCACTAGCATGTGTCCTGGTATAGACAGACAAGTCCATCTTTATCGTAACAACCGACTGTCAAAATTAAGCCCGCACGATATTAAGCCTGTTCTACTGACCCTGCCACTATGTGACTATTGTTTTTCGTTTGATTACCAACAGTTACAAGGATCACCTCTAGAACTGAAGTTACTGCAATTAGTCTGATTGGATTCCAATGGAGCAGTGCTGCCATGGACAGTTTACGTTGACGAAGAAAAATGATTTTTTCATATACCTTCGTTATTATTCAATATTATTGAAAACTGATAAAACTTATCAATTTAGAGTGCATTTGGCTACTTTTTTCACGTAAGCGGACTATTGTAATTATTCTAGGAGAATTGTATTGAGCATTGGAAGGTAAAAATTGAGCAGCTTCTAGCACTGTGAGGAAGCACCTATCTTTATGAAAAATGGCTTTTCGTGTATCTTGACCACACCGTTTTCAAGGAAAAAAAAGGGTTTGAAATCCTACGTGTACTAGAAAAAAGTTGGACATGAAAGGGTTAAATTCAATTTGTATGCTCTAGACTACTTTGCCTAATCAAACATATCTACATTTCTCGGTTTCGTGCAATTATTAGCCAAGACAAGGTAGCGGTTTTTAGTTTGGTGTATACGCAATCTTGGTTTTCAGCATTGAAGCAAACATCAATTGTTTATCTGTTAACAACTGCTCAGAATCAGTCATTTCGATATTGCCCCATCGACTCTCAACAACTAATTGAACTCAATTCAGTTGTCTATTCGGCAGCAATGCAGACGAATTTACTGCCTCTTCTTTCAACCACAGCACCGTGTACAGAAAAAACCAGGCTCGGTTCCGAACCGAAACCGCTGCTGAGAATACATCAACACAAGTTGAAACTCGTACACACATGTAAGGGAAGATGGGGTAAAACGCACCCCGGGGCAAAATGCACCCTTATATCGATAATAGCTGAAAATTTCTAGAAAATGGTAACACCAGTCGGAAGCCCGCCATAGTAAACATACGCTGTCAAAGTTTGATAACCGTACATCAATAGCAGTTCGAGATATAAACAAAAAAACAATAACGTGCTCATCTCATGTAATTATTATGGCCGCACACCAAGGATTTTCAGCTCTTATAAATGCTGTTTTACTATTATTTCAGAGCACTCCAGTTCTATTTATACCGTTGTTCTTTATTCTGTCGCACTACATATGAAAATTCTACTAAATAATTCACATTTTGCTAAATTTATATATCTGTTCCATCGGGGGCAAAATGCCCTCTTTTTTGATTTTGTTGGTTTTTTAATCGAAAACCGAAAAATCGTTCTGAAAACCTACTAATTGCATAACCTAAGGCTATTTAATGGCACACTTTTGTGAAATCCCGTCAGAAAACAAAACTACTTGCTTGTTTGCCGAGCATTCTGCCCCGTCGTTGCGGTGCATTCTGCCCCGTTGTTGTGGTGCATTTTACCCCCGCACAGGTGCATTTTGCCTCGCTTATTTTTCAAAGAGTGATTTTAATTGATTTTGAAAAATTAAATATTTTTCATGTTTTGAATATTGTGCAAAGTGGTATGATTGTGATTACAGAAGAAAATGTTGGCTAAACGATATCATTAATTAAATTCTTCCAATTCATATTCTATAGCTGAGTTATGATCATATATTCTTAGGGGGTGCGTTTTACCCCATCTTCCCCTAAACGGTGCTGAGTGACTCGGTTTGGTTTTAGAAACTGAGACTCGGTTGAAGTTTTGATTTCGTTTACCGTTACACTAGTTTACACGTGTTGAGATTTTGAGAACCGTACCAGTGAATGTACGTACCGGTTGGTTTTCTTACCAACCTCTGGTTTTATGACGATCCAAGACTTGAGATTTTTGATACATTTTTTTCGAAGTATGAAAAATAAGATGAAGCCTTTAAAAATATCGAAGAACTTGTTTTTGTGAACATCTTTATTGAAGACCAAAAATCTCTATAGTACACTCGAGGTTATTGACCGTTGTTTGTGAATGACTAAAAACATTTTTTCAACATAACTTCTTAAATATCATAGATAAAGCTTCAGTATGTTCGACAAAGTTGTTCGTATTATCAAGCTGTCCGCAGACGAGACCACAGAACACACCCGAAAAAGTATATTCACTATGGATTTTGTTCTAGCTATTCCAACGCGGCAATAGTAACCACGTTGGAATAGCTAGAACAAAATTCATAGTGAACACTTTTTGTGTTACCTCGTCTGTGGACACCATTCCCCTTTGTGACTGTAATTAGTTTAATATTGAGTGATGCTTGCTTATAAGAAACAGATTGCAGAGCAATTCCAAGCTTAATATTGAAGAAATGACTTTTGTTTCAACCATGTCTTAAATGGAACTTTACGAATATGTTAATTGCTGTCTTAGGATACATTTGCAATAAAACACTGGTCTCGTGAACCAATCGTCGTGTGTTCGTCCCCCGACCAGGAAAGACTTGCAGTGCCAATAGGATCGTACCACTAGCCTTCGATTGTTATGTATATGCTAAGAAGGCGAAAAATTCGCGAAAAGGTTGTAGTGGCAAGGCTTTCCCTTTTCTATTGGTGTTTGTAAACAACAGTGTTTGAAAAATGCAATGGCGGCTGTGCTGAGTGTATATATTGTTACTAGTAAAGCTAATGATAATAACGGCAACTATTCTCTTTAGGTACTTTTGACGAATTGCATCAAAAACTTTACCAACTTTACCGTGCAACTTTAGTTGTTTAGTCTGATTGGATTTGCTGATGCAGTGTTGCTAGTAACGCTACCAATAAGTGACGAATATAATATTTTTTTAATTTTTATGCTATATCATTTTCTCCGTAGGGAAAATTGGTTTAAAAGCGTCTTTATGCTTGAAGGACACAAACCTCAACTAGGGTGAAGGGCCTATTTTCACCACATTAAAGAGGTTGCCTCACTATTCAATTAATTACTCGGCCAATAATCAATGTAATGCGTACAAATTGGCATTGCTTCGTTGTTAAGAACCAAGATAATAACACAAATTCGCTAAAAACGACCAAATTCTCGTGTTTGAGCGTAACGAAAACTCGAATCCAGTGTCCCTATTGTTGCGCTAGTATTCGACTCTATGCGTTGAACAAAGATGGCAGATACTGCTCTAACCAATGGCTCCAAATGGGTAGGGTGATAATAGAAACATGGCGTAAATAGGCTCATCACCCTATACATAATTAGTTCAGATGTTTAATTATGGTTAGGTTTTGTGCCCTTCATTCTTTACATTTCCTTTTTATCATGTCCATATGAGCCAGCCTAGTCCTAGTTTTCCGTTCTAAGTTTATAATTGATACACTTTAGATTCCTATTCGTCTGTCAGTTTTATTGCTTCTGTTTCTCTCAGTCTTAGATTTGCCAAAAATAGTCAACAAACTCGATACAGCAGAATCTTGCGGTAATTAAAACATAGTAGCATAGGAATCTGTTTCAGTAGGAATTTTCCGGCTGAACTACTTCGAAATCAGTTTCGCAACATCTCAATTTGAGTGAAAAAGATCCGGAAACCGGCAGTATCTGGGAACAGGTGGAGCAAGTGTGCAGCTGGAACGTTTTTTTTTGATTTACCTCGCAGTCAGTTTTGAATTATTTCGATCTAGATTCGAATAAGCAACAAAGCGATCTAACTGCGGTAAATATTATAATTATGATGATAGTGGAATGTGTTTTTCAAGTATAAAATAAATACTTTTGGGAATAAGTTTTAGTGCATTCTATGTTTCTATTATCCCCTCGAGGCAGTCCACAGACTAACAAATATTTCAAAACAATTCATTTAAATAAAGTCCCCGACAATATGAATCAGTTTATCAGTTGTAGTAGTAGTCCTTTAATATCAAAAATGATTTGACAAGGAAAATCAGGGGTACCGTCACGATCAATCAATGTATCTAGGGATCAGATGGTGCCATTTTTACTTTCACAGTTCACTGTTTGTCATCAGCACACAGCGTGGTCTGTGCACAGATAAAACCAGTTCGCAGAGTCACGAATGAAGGGATGGAGTGTTTCGTCTCACCACTCGAACACAATTGCTAATGCCTGGAGTGAAGTTCACTTGTACTATCTTCAGTTGATTGTACTATCTTCATAATAAACGGGAAACTTGGCCCTAATATTGCCATAATCTTCTTACTAACAGTGAAGGTCATCTCGATCAATTCATTCCTCACTGTAGAGACGAGAACGACGGTACTAAGATTTTTATACAACAGTGCCCATGTGCCTAACTGTATTAACTGTATATAAATAGTCTCATACATTCACTATGAAAAGTGGCACGGTCCATGCAGTTCCTATAAATTTTTTAATTTGATAATTGCATTCGATAGCTGACTGCCAAGATTTTTAATAAATTTGTCGTAATAATTCAGAAATTCTTAATCTGCAAAATATGCACTTTAAACGCCAGACTATGTTATACTTAATTTACTTAACACGAATATTTTTCAATTTTTCTTTAAATTTATCTTGTAACTTTCACCCGATTCAACATAACAATCTTATAACAACAGTGAAGATTTTGTCAGCTTTTTGACCCGATTTTGTGAACCTCACCTGAGAATCAATTTTATGTGTTCTAGCAGACGAACTAAGTCAAATTCGAGTTGATCCTTTCTTAGGTATATATTTCTTACCTTAAAAATGCAAAATATACAAAAAATATCCATTTTTGTATATTTTGTAGTGTAAACCCCCCTTAAAGGAAATTTATACTAAATAAGCAGAAAGAGGTATGAGGCTATGTCTATTTCACTACGTCAAATTGAATGATCGACGCATTGTGACCTTTCCTGAACGAATGCTTGATTTGATAGCAAATTTATTTATTTAATTTCTCTCAGAAATCGACAAAAATCCCAATTCACCTAATTTGATTTGATTTCGTTAGGACAATTGGTTGGAACTTAACCTCACCACCCAGTCAATCCAATCCGGTTGGACTAGAACAGGAATCCGGAGTAGCGAAAAGTCTTTAAATTCAAATAAAATTTCCGGCTGGTTTCAACCAGAATAACAGCGCGAATCCAACAAATGACTCCGAATGAACTTTACCCGAAACTGGTTGCAGCTGAACAAAACCCAGACAGTTCATTTTTCGGCTACTAGAATTTAGATCGGTATATTTCGGTTCAGATATTGCAGTCCAGCTGCAGGGAAGGATCGTCAACACTGGCTCTGTGATTGCTGCTGGCTACGAGTTTCACAATGTTTTTAATTGTTTTGATTGGTGAAATTAGATTAAGTTTGGTTTAGAACATTGATTAAGTGTATTGGACAACTTAGTTGGTGATTATATCTAGTGAAAGGTTTCATAACAATAATAAAACAGATTATAGCTCAGCTTACTTTCAAGGATAACATTGAAGGAAGCCAAGAAAAACAAAACAAATACAAAAAAATCTATATCGTTTATTCAAAACGTAATATATAACAAATGTAAACAAACTGAGTTTTTTATGCCAAATAAAAGCTAAGCATTGACTCTTTATCGTCCACAAATAATAGAGAAAAAAAATCTCTTTATATGTTTAGTTAATCTTAAGTCAAAATGTCACATATAGTATACCAAAGCTTTGCTAATATTTTGTAGATGTGATGTTTTGCGTTGTGATGTTTCTCCAAGTCGACTGTAGTTAGTATGTGTTTCCAATGCCAAACCTCATATCTACACTCTCGGTTGCAATACAGCACATGAAATATATCACAACTACAAGCCCGTCTCTCTAAACGTCACAGTAAAATGTGCCATCTACAAACGGAGTTGCCAAGACCACATATGTAAAAGAGCATAATAGCAAAAGTGATCGGCAAAATGTAATAAAATAATAGTTATCAATTATCTCCCTAATCTTCACGAAAAACATGCTTATACGATCCTGCAATGAATAAATGCAGAGGTGATAGTAGAATTAATAGCCTTCTGTGTGATTTAATTATTAAATAAAATTGAAAGTTGCAAGAAAATTTTTGCACGCGATTTTCTCCGTTTGACGTTTCTGTTAGATATGATGTAATGAAAAAACGCTCTAGAAATGTTTGTACCCTCTCATAGACTAGGATTCTAGGTTAATTTATAAACAAATATTTAGACCGGCAATTCTATATGCAGGGCCAATTTGGGCACGTTGTTGTGTAATCAGGAAGAAAAGGATTCAGAACAAAATTCTGAGAATGATTTGGAAGCGTCCTCCCTGGTTTAGCACAAATGAGCTGCACAGACTCGCTAAATATAAACATAAAAAATATAACGGACTGTTTTATAAGCAAATTCCGACAAAAACCGTTGCAATCATCATGCAACGATTAGCTTTCTTTACAGTTTATAAGTAAGTTTTTAAGATTTAAGGAACCGCATACGCAGGGTCGGGTCGAAGGCATTTAAGTTGATTCACAAAGCACACAGAAATGCCCTTCGATCCTCTGAGGGAAAGCTCTGCACAAATGTCTCAAGTCTCGACGAGACTAGTCGATTAAATAAGTTGCTTTCGAATTCGAAAGACGTTCATGTCAGTTCGATTAGAACTAGTAATGATGAATACTCGACTGACGTAGATGTAGTAGTCAATTGTGTTTTTGACGCACACTTTTCAGGCTATACGTCAAGTCTGATGACTGCCCCTGAGTTCTTTTCGGGTTACTTCTGATTCTTGGGTATTTATTCGTACTTCAAAGAGCTTATGAACACTTCAAGCATATTTCGAAAAATGTTCTTACTTGTAGTCTTGCAACAGAATACATTCCATCAGCGTGGCGGGAAGTAACTGTCAAATACATTCCCAAAGGTGGCCGCGTCACTTATGAGGAGTCAAAGAGCTTTAGACCGATCAGCCAGACCTCCTTCCTTTTCAATTCAATGGAACGTTTAATCGACCACTACACTACATTTTGGCTACGTGTAATGCAACATGCATATCAGCGGGGGAAATCTACTACCACTCTGTTACACAATGCTGAAAAAGCTTTTTCGCAAAAGCAATCAAGCATCAGATTTTTCCTTGATATTGTAGGTGCTTTCGACAACGTATTCGGAAGCAGCACGAGGTCATGGAGTACCTCCGTATATCACGAACTGGATACACGCAATGCTTTGCAACCGACATCTGTGCTCACCGTTAAGAGAAATAGAGATAAGGAAATTGAGTGTTCCTTAAGGTGCACAGATAAAAATATAGCACTAACATCTATTAATTTTACATATAGGTTTTCGCAATTAGCGGCAGCATATGCATACTATTTGCTCGCTCATAGATCTGATGAGAAAAATATCAATACACATTATTTTCGCATTGACATTTTATAGCTTCGGCACATAAAACATGATTCTATAACGATACGTACACATAATTCATGTGTAAACTTTTTGAACCCTACAGTTTGCATTTGAAATGTAAATTTTTCCCTTGATGAGTATACCCTTTTTGCGCATATAATTGTTAAGTGCGGGAAAACAAATGGATTGTCACCACTTCTATTGACCCTTGTCGCCGATGGCTTGTTGAGGAAACTTATTGTGTTTGGGTTTCTGACGCGTGATTTATTTCTCCGGTGATTATCATATAATGATCACCGGTATTTACATTAACACACTTTTTGACTTGATGCAGCATGCCTTATGTGTTGTTGAGTAATGATGTCTTCATGTTGGACTATCAATCAGAGTTAAAAATATTCAAATTCATTGAATGAAAATTGATCATATTCAGCCGCATTCATTTTCAATATTCAGTGACGCAGCTGAAAACGTCAAACGAACAAACCGCCCATTCATCCATGCACATTTTCATTCGTCTCCGATTATTACACGAAGCGACCGTACAGTAACGAATCAAACGCATCAAAGTAGGCCCTGGCACAATGTAAGCGATGATGATTGTTGTTTCATATGCTTTACCGGCATTTGAAAACATTTTCCTAGATATTCAACGGAATGAATAAGGATGGATATTTGAATGAATATTGTTTCTATTCACCACGAGTCGCATCAGGTTCATTTTCAGCCGTCAAAAAAGAACTTCGATTATTTTTAACTCTGCTATCAATTAATCCAAATTAAACAACAATGGTGCTTTTCACGCGACGAAGGATTACAACAGAAGCTCGTCTGGTGCAGTTCTTTGACTGTGAAATCATTGTCGCGGTTCAAGTCAAATAAGTTGTGGTAATTCTTGACTCAAAACTTAATTAGACAGCTCACATCGATTTGAGAGTCAAGAAAGTTTACATTGTCTTCGCCCAATAAAGACAAGCTTTCGGCAAATCTTGAGAACTCAAATCCAAGTAGATTCAATGGATCTACATAACAATTGTGAGACCAATACTGGCATACGGGTGCCGTTATTTCGATCATAATTTTCCAGGATAATGAATTTCAAAATTTTCGTAAAAATCTAGTCTCTATGGATTGGAAAGCAATCCTTACATTGTAATTTCATTTTTGAACAGTTCATTTTTATGAGATTATACCAAACGAAATTTCAGTGCCCTCTTTATTTTCCCAATAAACCTACTCTTTATCGAAATGAGAAATCGATTAATAAAGGAACATTCAGATTTCAATAGATTATATGGAACTAATCTGAAAAATAATTGAATATAATTTTGCTCCTCAGAATGTGCATGCCACTTAAATCGGCAGGGAGTTAGAATACCTGACGAGTGAGAATGTTTGAATTATATAAAACTTTTATATACCTTTTGCGGCAGCACCAGAGTGTTATGCTTGTGTACGGCATAATATAAATGTGTATTGCAGTAATCCAATTATTATAAATTAATTTTACGCCAAAAAGGTGGGGCCGCTTCTTTTTCGTCAATTCTGTGGGCGATGTCGCAATGCATGAAGATGACACGTGAAAAGCATGAAGACGACACGTCAAAAGCTAGATAGAATAGGCCATTTGGAGTTCCAGACAAATAAAACCTTTTTTCTGCTGTTGAATTCATAAGTTTGATTCTTTTTCCTTTTTTATTAACGACTAAGAGTGAGTAAATTTTTCCTTTTTTATATTGTTACGAAATTTAATTAGCCTGGGACTGGAAGGAGTGAAATATTTTTCAATATTATGAACGGTAGTACTCAAGGAAGAGTAGGGTTTGCGCCGGCCTTAGGTTATTTCATTTTGTCTTAGTACCTATCCTCGAGAGTATAGAATTCCAGAAAAAAACGATGAACCGGGAGATGATAGCAGTTACGTAGAATTCCCAAGGTCTCTGACTCGTACAATTCATTTTTCTCGAAACCACCACTAAAATAATTTTTATGTTTCATTTACGCATATATAATCACGAACAGTTCATATTAAGTCTAGGCATAATAGGGAGGTAAACAATAAATTGATTACAACTATCTATAACTATCAAAAGTTGATTTATAGGATACAGAGCTTCATAGCGTGATTTTTCTTCAAATTTAAATGAGTTTCTACTTTATCTGCACAAATTGTCTACAAAATTATAAGGTCGAGCCAACAATTTCTAAAAACAACATTTCTGTGTCTTCTTTCCTATGTATAACATTCCCACAAAATCCACAAAAATACTTTATGTGCAAAAATAAGACTTCCCAAGAAATCCTGCCAATTCATTATTTTCCGCACATTACTTGCTCTCGACCAGACAGAATGTGTCTCCATCGGTATGTCACATTCCGTCGACGGCGTGGCGCACGAATGCTTCCCCTCGTGCAGCAAACCAGTGCTTCACTATCCTGCACCTATAGATATACACTCAAGCTATTCCTACCATTGCCGGATAAAACTGGTAGTAAGTGGAAATCAATTTTTGGAACTTGGGCGGTCGCCATTGATCGGAAAGTGAAAAAAAATTACACTGCAACAACGTTCTGTTTATTGTAAAATTACTATCATCAACAAAATGATTAATCTCTCCAACCGCCATAAGGTATCATAAACCAGAACGTAGGTTCAATTTGCCACAGTTCCAGATGAATCGCTAATATGGAAAATGGAAAGTTTAGTTTTGGTTGGTTTACACCTCAAGGTTAGTTTGAAGTAACCATGAGCAGCTTTGTGGATATGTAACGGTGTAACTTTAGACAAAAAAACCCAAGGCTTCTTTGGCTTCGCTACTGTCGACTTATTACAATTGGGTCAATGTATTCTATTACAGCGTGCTTATGGCTTCTGACCAGTTGACTGTTATCGGAAGAATACCATTATTGCGCAAGTATGTGGATGGTGAAGTAATGATTCTGCCTTGTTTCTAGCGTAGTCAAATGAATTTGAACATGTTAGCAACACGTTTTCGTTATTTTGGTGTCTCCTTGGACGAATCGAAAAAATCAATATCAATGGAGAATTTGAAAAAAAAAAATTATTCAAAGTAGGAGTAGGATAAGAGTCAGCTTAGTTTCGGATAATATTACCCCTACCAAGCAAAGCGAAATTTTAAATCGTTTACATCAACTCTTGCTCATAGCTACAAAGGACTGACTAAAAGCATTGTTTATTCGACCAGAGAAAATCATGCAATGCCGTCAAATTTCACAACGTCTTATACTAACAGGCGCCAACGATACTGTTCTTCACCGATCGCCCCCCCACGAAGCTAACCGGAACAATGACCAGGAGAAACAGTTTGCTCGGTTTTTCAACCTAACCTATAGATATCTATAGATAATAGATATACGTACATACATACACGTAGTTATAGCGGCGACAATCAGCCAAGTGCTTTCCAAGACAATTTCAAATGAAGACGAAGAAAATCATCCTATCAAGCTCAATGGACCGATGAGCCCTGCCAGACGCCAGTCTACTGGCTCAGGCTAGTTTAGTTTTGTTGTTGTTTTTGTTATTGTTGTTTTATAATGGGTTCCCATCAAGGCAAATAGCAACAGACCAGACCGTCCATTAAACCGAGGAAACCTGATATATTCAACAGAAATCACCAGGAGGAAGGGAGGTCAAACCATGGGATAGTCAAATGACGCATTATCATTAGAGCAACTTCATTATCGAAACATGGCAAACTTTTCTTTCCGATTAGTCACGTATTAGTAAATGTGTTGTGACCAAGAAAATTGAAAATCACCTTATACCACATAGGTAACTGCCAAGGTTGACTGTGAATGGAATCCCGCTTGGCGAGAGTACATACCTTGAAGTTCAGGGAAACGGCAGCATAACATTTATGCTGCCTTGGGACGTTTCCGTGTTTATATACAAGTTTACTTTTCCCGATCGCATGTGGAGCTATGGTGTAACAATGTCGGGAAAACTCAGCGTTATTCTGCCTCAGTCCATCTAGCCATGGCTTCTTTCATGTTCAAGGACAATACGTTAATTGCTTTTTGTGGTTTCCGCACCGCGTGGGGATTGGCTGAGGTGTATGTAGTAGAGTGGGTGTTAATAAGAGGGATTGATTATGCAAATTCTGATGTGGTGGACAAAGTAATCGCCGAATGGTTCGTGTTACGCGTCACGACCTTTTCGTGTTCTTCGAAGCGGCCACTATTTTCTTTCTGCTTATTTTCTATTTTTTAAGGGCACTAATTTCAGGTTCAATTGCAATTTTGTTCGAAAATCACGTGCTTCTCGATTCATTAAATGCGCATTCGGAAAGTTGGCACGGTAACTGATTGGCCCTTTGTGTGTTTGTTTCCGCGCAGAGTGATTTTAGTCTGAGAACGGGAAAAATAATTCTAATTATATTTAATTTCCCTTTTTCATCTCGTAAGTTTAAGGATTGTGTAAAAACTATGAAACGGTTTATATACACTCAACAATTAATTAAACATTTTATTTAACTTGGTTTTCTCTAAAAAGACAATCGATCTACAATTATCAAAAACAAAAACAGCATGTAATAAATCTCTGAATCGTAAATTGTGATCGCCTAGCATCAGTTTTCATCTTTATTATAGATATTGACTTGTGTTTGTAAAAACAGAAAAACTAACAACCGAATATGAACACAATAAAAATTGCAATCATAAAAATTAACATCACTGCAGATCGTATAAGTTCCGACCTACATTTTCGCGCAATGAAGCAGGTGCTTATGGGCAAATAATAACTACACATAGTGTTTCAAAACTTGCTTAAAAACACCATCTTTCGGAGATATTCCTTTTTCAAAGAATTGATGATATAGAAAATCTATCATTTAAACGAAAAAGAGATAGCACATGAGTATCTTCGTGAGAGTTGTAGAGGAGAACATTTCCAAAAACTATTAACTATCAAAGGGGTTATGTTCGGCTTTGTCTTTGAAATATTTAACAAACGGAATATTTACTTTTCATCCGACGTTTCGGCGGCATGTATTGCGCCTTTCTCAAGGAATTAAGCTAGTTACCATGTTATTGTCAAGTCTACCTCCGTATATTGGTGCAATAGTGATATTTAGCTGTTTTTGCGTATTGCCACTGACTCACGTTGTTGATCTTCGAAGTTTACAAGGAATTTTTCGACAATTTGCACGAAGAAAGCCCCCTGACTTGCATTTTCGCCGCTAGGTGGCACTATATGTATCAGCTGATCACAGCAAATGAAAATAAGAAAGATAATTTTATATTCTATAACTTTGTCGGGTTGGGTAATCTGGCTGAACAAACTTATGTATTAATTTCAGATTTATAAGAAAAGTATTTTAAAGAAATATTTATCCATTATAATATAATCGATACGGTATTCTTCATTTTTCACCGGTAAACTTTTTTTTGCTAACGAGATGGTGAACTTCTTCCGTTTTACATTATTAGACACGAACATTGACAAATGTTTGAAATTTATTTAATTTGCTTGAACAATTCCATTGTATGTTTGTTCCGTACCCTTATTTGAGATATTTGATAACGTCCAACGTAATAACAAATTTAAAGGAGGCGCCTAGTTTAGTTGGCAAAAAATCGACATCTTTTTAAATACTTAATTGTTTTTATTAAACCTCTAGAATAGTCTCTCGCAATCTCGATGGCCACGCTGAACTTCTTTTGTTTTAAACAAACATGCATTCCTCACGCGAGCTTGCTAGAAGACACACAGATTTCAATCTATCAGCAACAATATTCGAAAAACTAACAGCGATAAAAATACAGTATAAACAATACATTCTAAACTACTTCTACCTACATTTTCAAGAGAATATACCCAATGGGTTATTTTCTACAGCGTTTTTTCAGTGATGCAATTTGATGTGGGACACCCTTTAATAGCGAACACAACTCAAAAACGTGTTTAATCCACCTAACAGTGTGATGAGACATTTCTTATAACTCTTATCACTCTTCGGATATTATATCGTTTGAGAGCATTTAGAACTTGATGCTTCGCGATGTTTTTGATAACACATACTACATGGGATAGTGGCAGGACTCAGAGAATCGCTCAAATCAGCACAGGACAACATCAGTGCTAGGAATCTCAAACCAAATCAATGGGAAAGCGAAAAAATGGCCCATAAAATAGACATACCAACGAATTATTGTTAATGCTCTGTTAATAAAATATCTATATTGTGGTGGGAAAACTGAATTTTCCTAAAGGGGTTATATATTGTACTGAAACAAAAAAAACGAATTTTTTTGAATCGATTTGAAGTTTATATTTTACTCAAATTTCCAACGCGACTGAGAACTAAGAAATCAACGCTTTTTCTTGAAAAGGGCGATACTAGCAGTGATACCATTCAAAGAAAATCAACAGTGTATATTTCCAGACTTGGTTTTATTTCCTATTTAAGAACTATTGTATTTTTTTACATTCTAGATTGCATGATTCAGTAATCGAAACCCAAAACTTCATAAAGTATTTGAAATTATTAAATTAAAATTTGTTTTTGCTATTGAAATTGACAAAATGATAGTATCGCCCCTTTGGCGATTGTTTACTTTTTCGGTCCCATCTATCAGCATTGAAGTATCGCCCTTACGTTTTTTTACAATAACTACCGTTTTACACCACCGATTTCGTCCGGGTTTTTTCAATAGAGATCATTGTTACTATTTACAGCTGGTATCAGTTTGATAATCCTAAAAAATACGAAAATAACAGTTTCGCCTCTAAACTGCTAGCAAAAAAAGTATCGCCCTGTTTGTTTGCATGGAGCGTGGAGGGCGAAACTTTAAATAAACAAACAAAAATACAGTTTCGCCTGTTGTACTTTTTGCTGTAGTTTAAGAAAGCAGTATCGTAGAATCCAAACTTTTAGGTTAATTTGTTGCGTTTCAAAGCCCTCATTCGCATGTATCTATGTTTACATTTGTAAGTATCGCCCTTTTCACAAAAAAAGTGTTGAAATGAAATCGCAGCTCCTGATATCACGCTATCTCTGAAGTACATGCGTGCATAGTTTCAAATTTTACTTCGACATCGACTTTTTCTAAAGGTGACTTCCCAGTAGTATTCTTGATTTGAATTATTATCGCTAATCCTAATGCAAAAGAACAAATAAAAACCACACGAAAACGAACCGTTTGGGAAAATCATCATCATTAGTGGAATTTTCATTTTCACGAAACTTTTCGATAACCTTCCGTCACTTGCGTTAATGCACTGGGTGCACAGTAGGGTGACAGGAAAAAATGACCCCTATCGGCCCACCTCTGCGTCGATTCCTAGTCCCACCAGGAGTACTTGCACCAAATTTGAAGCAAATCGGACAAGTCCAACTACCGCACCAACGGGCCTGAAGTTTGTATGGGAATTTTCAATAATTTACATAGAGAAAACCCACCAGCACACATTTTCGCCGCTAGGTGGCACTGTACGCATCGTATTATCACTGTAAGTGAAAATAAGAAGGATAATTGAATTGTCTACAACTTAGTCGAAGACTGCAAGTAAATCCGACTTTGTTAAAAGAAGTTATTAAACTTTTAATGAAGTGATGTCTGAGTCAGTTTTGCATGGGGCCTGATAGTGCGTGGTTGTGTATCAGTACTCGATTCACACGAACTAAACATTTTTGTGAAATAATCGTTGGGTTTAGCTCAATGGTATGTTCAGAAGAATTATAGTAAATAATACGAGTCATGCTTTGATTAGAACATTTTAGTTCCACCTGTTACCGCATAGAGGGCGCCAACACTAACTTTTCAACGGAGAAAGATAGAAATTTGGTGTCTTCTACAAAGTTATAGAACAGGCATTTTTCAGTATTTCTTCTGAACATCTTGATACTCTATCTCTCTTCTATGAAAAGTTAGTAGTGGCGCCCTCTATGCGGTCACAGGTGGAACTAAAATTTTCTAACCAAAACATAACTCGTATTATTTACTATAATTCTTGTAAACATACTATTCCGCTAAATCTAACCATCATTTCACAAAAATATATAGTTCGCGGGACTCGAGTACTGATACACAACCATGCACTGCTAGGCCCCATGCAAAACTGACTCAGACATCACTTCGTTAAAAGTTTAATAACTTCTTTTAACATAGCCGGATTTACTAGCAGTCTTCGACTAAGTTGTAGATAATTAAAATATCTTTCTTATTTTCACTTACAGTGATAATACAATGTATACAGTGCCCCCTAGCGGCGAAAATACGATCTAGTGAGTTTTCTTCGTGTAAATTGTTGAAAAATCCAATATAAACTTCAGGCACGTTGGTCCGGTAGTTAGACTTGTCCGATTTGCTTCAAATTTGGTACAAGTACTCCTGGTGGGACTAGGAATCGACTCAGGGGTGGGCCGATTGAGTTTTCAAAAATTCATCATTTTTCTGGGCAGCCTAGTGCACAGTGCTTTAAAAATCTAGCGAAATCGTCTTAGGGCACCAGCGGGTCTGTAAAGAATACTAAATATTAATTTCTATTCCATACTTTTCAGTTCAGCAATTCGAGAGATCGTGCTCACCGCAAGCCATGAAAAATAGACTACGTTGTGAAGCGATGGTCACTATTTATTAAAAAATCACGGTTGAATAAAAAATAAAACTATTAAAAAATTTCAAATAGTTTATAATTTTCACAAACTTATTAGGAAAAATTGTTTAATAAGCTTTCGTAATATTGTGTAGGAAAAAAGCTGAAAATTTGAAAATAAATCTGAGGATTATGATTGATTACAGAACTCTGGAATTTTCTATTGGAATGTTTTCAGGCAGGAATTTGATATTGATGCTATTAGACAACTGTGAAATCAAGATCAATAGATCAGTTACATATCAGGACCCCATTCCGACAATTTATCAAAAGTCCTCATGATGTTTACAACAACAGAATATCAATCTACGGATCAGATAATGTTATTGTAATATTGAATTGAATCAGTCTGCATCAATAAATTTTCAACTCCAATCCAATATTTTTTTTTGGTGTGGTGGGGGGGCTGTATGGTGTTAAACCCCAAAACCTTCTTTTGGCTACGCCGTTGCTTGGAGTTATTTATTTCGCTTTTCATTTTCCGAAAGGTTTCAGATCTATCCGATGGTCATAAGTTAGAAAAATTGCAGTCAGAAGGTTCGCATAAATGTACATTTTTGCACTGATAAGTTATCAAGTTCCTTCCAGACAACTTGGAAGTGTTCGGTGATTATTTCTAGTGGTTGTAGATAGAAAAATGAAATACAAAATTCGATTTATCGAAATAATGTTTGGCTTATTTCAATGGATTATTACTATATTGAACAATAAATAGGCGACGAAGAGTAATCCACAAACAACAAGCCATAACTTTTAAAGTATTCAAAATAGATATTTGAAGTCTTCAGTAAAGTTATTCGCAAAAGTAAGAGCTACAAATTTGCTGAAGGCATCATTTCGTTATAATCACTTCCAAGAAAATTTGAGAAAATATCTCACTCATAGGGGGATTAATCAGCAAAAGCACAATACCAAAAGAAAGGGCATATTACCTCCATTAAATTCTCCGAAGATACAATTGACCTAAAATAAGCCGTTTTGGCGTTAATAATAGATTACATGTTTTTGGTCATATTTCTGGCAATGGGAAATGATAAAAATCTTTCGTCCGCATTTAATGTTAAATATCTCTTTTGATAATAGTCCGATTTCAACAATCTATAGCTTGTTCGAAAGGTATTCGTTAAAGCTGTCTAAAAACATATAAATTGGTAATCTATATTGTCAATTTCTGCAGATAATTTAAAAAAACTGCAAAAAACGCCATTTTTACGCATTCAAACATTTATATCTTAAAAACTAAACATCAGAATCAAAAACAAATTAATAGCGTTCATACTGTTTTTTAGTTCTTTCATTTAAAATTGGTTTGGATAAGATCGGTTCAGCCATTGCTGAGAAACACGAATGAGAATTTGTCCGTTACATACACACACAGACACACACACACAGACATTGTCCCAAATCGTCGAGCTGAGTCGATTGGTATATAAGACTCGGCCCTCCGGGCCTCGGAAAAAATCTTGAAAGTTTGAGCGAATTCTATACATTTCTTTTATAAGAAATGTAAAACCAATTATCGAATTGACTTGATTTTTTATGAGGAAATCCCATAGAACATGGGAAAAATATGCTTATAACGGTAGTGTAGCCTGTCGATGAACCACAGAAAACTGAATAAATTTGTTTTATCCCCATTATTTTGAAGAATTTTACAATAAATAAACAATGAGATTTTTTGGTTTTCATGAAGCCATTTTCCGAAACTCGAACTATTTTCTATTTTTTTTTTGGTTCATCGTGTAGTCCAAGCTTTACAAATCTCATTGAATTTTCTGTGCCAGACAATTTTGATGTGGGAATGGTTGGACGTCTACTCTAGGAACGCTCGTATGAAAATATTTTTTTTTTGTTCAAAATTGCCTTCAAAATCGTAAAGCAAAATAACGTTCGGTTTCAGCACTTTACACAAGGTGCCCACCTTAAGTCATTCATATTTCGATATGTTATTCCAAAAAAAAACTTTAGTTTACAAATACTTTGTATCTCGCAAATGATCGTTGAATATGTCTGGCTGCGCTGAGGTTCGATGTTGATCTCATAACCCATAAAATGAACTCTTATCTTAGATAAATCGGCTTCAACAATACCTACGCAAAAGTTTGGGCGTGATTTAAACACAGTACATTCAAATTACAAATCGTAATGTTCTTCATAGCATATAGAAATATAGAACTGTTTATGTAATATATGAGCAAGAAACTACTATACTTTTATTACCGAAATAATATTATTTGTCGAGCTAATATCCGTTATTCGAATCAAAATTATTGTGTTTTGTTCATCCGAAATCGATACAATTTTTAAGCCACCGTTACAGAACATCAATGAAACGATACAAAGTATGCATTAAAAAAAATTGAAGCATTCGGCCAAATGGCATTCTTCCAAATGGTATTCGACCAAATGGCATTCGGCTAAATGGAAATCGAATTTACGGTCGTCTCGCGATCAGTCAAATATTACTGAAACCAATTCAGAAAAGAACCACTGAAACCGAGCTTATTCAGTTTTGCTAATGGTTAATTTTGTCTAAGGCAGTACCGTCTTTACGCATGGGCGTACTGGGCTAGAGCCAGGGGCCCCGGGCTTTTAGTAGCACTGAATTGTTTATAACTCTTTAGCGTGTAGGTAATAATGGATCAGTTGCCTGTATTCGCACCTTTACCCATGTGACGTTTTAGGAACATCAGACAATCAAGCAGAGTGATGGTAGCGGTAGGAAACGAGGTACTGCATGACCTGGATGGTGTTGGACCAATTCAAACGTCAATCCAACATTTCAATTGAAGTTTCATTTTGAGCAAAAACAAAGAAATGTTTTGTACAACACGTATAGAAAGTTCGAAAGGCACCAAGCAGGAGCGGCAACCAGCAAGGTGGCAAAATTTGCACAAGGAAGCTCTACAGAAGGTGGAAGAAGAAATTCGGTATACAATCCTTGTTTGGCAAGCGATCCGAGCATGCGGCAAATTTTCATTTCTTCAGCAGATCAGGGATTGTGAATGGACAAATCTATATGAAAACCTCGAAAAATGACTCCTGGACTTCTTGAGGTCTCACGATACTTTCGCGGCCAGATTAGGCATTTTCCACAATGCCGTCGTAGTCTGGCACAGTATCAATAATGTTATTTTAGTACGACACTCCGCCTTTTCAAAAATATTTTAGGCCGTCATAATCAGCAATCAAAATATACTGGCTCAAATGAAACATATCCGTAGGTAGTCGAGGATTCGGCCGCGTGCATTCGATGTGTTTCCTATTTCGACTGTTCTACATGACTGGTATTGAAATGATTTTTTTTAACTTAAACTTTTATTGATTTATGTTAGAGTTTGTATAATATTGCAGTCTAAGTGATATAGCATTTGCTTTTCGTCTTTGATGATCGTTGGTAGATGGTTGCATTTCTGTAAATTTATCTTTAAGGCTGACTATGAATGAACAACAGTTATGGTAGTGAATTTTAGAAATGAATTGTGTTGCTTATATTAATAGGTTAGAGTAATTTCGATGTGTCGCTATGTTTATTTGTTTATGTAACAATGAAGGTATTTAACATTTGTACTTTCGAAAGGTGATTTTTATTATTTTTATTTTTATTAATTATTATTATTTAATTTTTTCCTTCGGTCTCTTTCGCCGACACCAGAGAGGCAACTCTACAATCAAAACTCTAGACTTGCCACTTAACTACCAGCGCCATCTTTGAGATAGTTATTCGTAGAATATGAAAAAAATAATATGTTATATAATGTACTTGTTTCCTATATTCGCCTCTCAGAACCGTTCACTATGAAAGAAAGCACAAAACTTCTGTCAGAATATATAACAAAAACCTACATCACCAACAATTTGTGCATGAAGAGACACTACTTTAAAGAATCGTTCTGTTCCTGCAACGAAAAATGCGAATATCTAGATTCGACATAATATCGATTGATTTCAATGGCAGCAATATTCATCTGTAAATATAGTTTAATGTTGCTTTTTTGTAAAGCTGGTAATTGACTTTTTCCAGCTGCATCATATCAGGATCACTAAGAAATTGAGAACAACATTGTACGAATCAATGTAACTTTTGTAAATCACGTAGTCGCCATCTATTAACAAGTTGAATTGTATTGGTATATTGAATTATTGAATGAATCGTCGACATTGTAGTGTTGACGTTTAACCCGCCTTACTCCATCATTCCTCATTATTGACGGAGGCACTCAAACAACTTCTTACAACTATGAAGGACAGATTATAGCACATGGGGAAGGAATAGCGCTGCTGGTAAGTCTATTACACTGTACGCAGCTCACCTGAGTTCGATCTCCCACAACCGCATATAGTCTGCTACGCCTTTAGCCACTTTCGATAATATTTTTTCAATAAATCTATCAAAATCATCTTCCATTTTTCGACGATACCTGGATATTCACAATGCCACCTATAGTGATGGAAATCTAAAGATCATCCAACTCTACAGCAGTTTATACCTATTCAATTATTGGGGCCCCTCAGCTAAGTTGTGCCCAGGGGCCCCGAGTGATCTTAAGACGGCTCTGGTCGAAGGCGGTGTAGATAGAGTCGACCTGATGACGTACTTGTAACGAGCCAAATGGCATTCGGCCAAATAGCATTCGCTTGAATGACATTTGGCTAAATGGCATTCGGCCAAATGGCAGTCGGCCAAATGACATTCGGCCAAATGGCAGTCGGCCAAATGGCATTCGGCTAAATGGCAGTCGGCCAAATGGCATTCGGCCAAATGACCTATATCCGTTCCGGAAACAATAATTAAAATAATTGAGGACTATAAAAGGAACATTTATAATAATTATTGGAGGTAAAATTCCGTGTTTCAAATTTAAAACTCTGTATTCAAGATTAAATTTATATTTTCTGGGCCGAAACCTCCTTCAGGGAGATTCATCTAACCTGTTTCCAGCAGCCGTGCCAATACTACGACTGATGCAATTCAATTCTATTTAATAAATTTCAATCATATTCAATTCAAATCAAATCAATTGAATTTCTTTCACTTTGATTCAAGTTGAGTTGATCTATGTTTATTAACGCAGCTTGAATGCAATAGGAATTCAATAATGCAATCGAAACAGAACATCGCCTTTTCATTGAAATTTTATTTGGAAATAGTTATGTTTTGAATGATTCTCCAGTTAATTGGTATGCTCTTTTACGGCCTACTTTGTTTCGCGGGAAGCCAATATATAAAGATTCCAATTAGTTGCCCAACTATTATACCGAGATGCTTCGAAATTCGGCCGCCTAAAGCAATACCTAGTATCGTTTTCATGTGAAAAAAAACTTTCTGCTTTACTAGTTGGTATATCGTCCTCCGTTTAGTTTACCATGTTATTTGTAAACTCAGAGATAAAAATTATGTTAATTATATACGTTACCCAAATCCTCAAACTTTATATATTTCTATTCATTTTTTTAAATTTCCTGGAACGTTTTTAATGTAAATTTGTGTGAATTACGACTCTTCTTTTATGTGCATCTCGTAAACCAGATTTTTTCCAAGTGTGCAAAAAGTCTGATAAGTTGCAAAATGCGCAATATCCATTCGCAGATTACAGTTTAAAAATCACACAAAACAAGTTAGGGCATTCCAGACAATTAGAATGGGGGTTTCCTAGCTTTGAAATGACAGCTGTAGTACAATATGTAATTTGTTCAAGTGTGTATGCAAATTATTCTAACTTATGGGGAAGGACCGTTGATATAATGAGACAGTGCAAATCTCAGAAATACACCACTCAAATATTCTGAAATAACAAAGAAAACATCACGTGACGGATGGGTTTCATAGAAAGAAGTTAAAATTTTGAAAAAATATCGTTTTACATTTTTCTTTAAGCGATTGGTGTTTTTCACATATCGGATATCCGGTCAAATTAAGTTCAGATAAAACATTTCTGGACAAATAGTATTATCACTCATAAGAAACGAATGTATCTTGTTTTTTGTTGTCTAGTTTTACACTATTGTATTTTGCCATATTTTCAACAACAAAATCTAAAAAATCCCAAAACGATTTTTCACTGTTTACGATCCTCCCACATCCTTTGAGCTGTAGAGACTTTCCGTACACATTCAACAGGTCGAATCAGATCGATCCGAGTACAACGTCGAGATCGAGAAAGTATCGACCAACTCGTATCGTCGAGAAGCCAGTTTTGCTTACGTACCTTTGCTATAAGTTTTACTAGTATCGACCTCATGCATCGATCACGTGCAGATAAAGAAAATAAGTAGGTACTATTTTTTCAGAGCGCAACAGTGCCTGACTGGTGCAATGAACGTCCCTGCAAAAAAGTACCCATGAACGGCGGAGGCTCAGAGCTAGTTACACACGAACCTTTGCTTTGCAAACCAAATCTCAACGACGTTTATATTGCTAAACGTGTCATTGTGTTTAAATTGCCGTACTGTGATCGTGCAAGTGGACGTTGTAAAATTATGGTTTGTATTGATACTTTAGCTATACACTGCAAAATTGTCACCGAGAAAAATAAACAAGTCGAAGAAATAACTAAGTTGTTGCGGTGACCATAAAATCACAGAAAAGTGTCTATAGTTTGCGCTTTTTTACTCTGGGCAGTTATTTGAAACGAACGGGTTGAAGAACTCGGTTCTCGGTAATGATAACGCCCTCCACTGCGGTACTGTGTTGTACGGAAGCGATCAACTGATAACAACATTGATAAGAAGGACTGGTTTTTATTTATGTGAATATAGATACATACTCGCACCTGTACTACGGTTGATGAATATTTTTACCACTAATTTCGGTTTAGTTTGTCGCCGTCAGCTGTGCCAAGTTATTTGGAGGTTCTTCAATGCTGCGAGTTATTTGGGGAGAAGCATTCACTTCTTGCAGCTAATACCGCTTTTCATCCGGTATTTTCCGGTTGAAAAACTCGGTCTGGCCAGTACCAGTTCAACCAGCACCGAACAGGTTCATCGTACGGGTGGTGCTCACATCCAGTGCTGCTGAAACTGTTGCGCGACATTCGCATAATGACTTTGGCCACGTCCAGATAAAACCGGCATGGCGCGTACAGAGCAAATACATTGCATGTGATCTTACGGATTATCAGATACCGAGGGCAAATAGTTAAGACGCTGATAGATATATGGCAGACTAGTTTTGTTTTTGTTTTTGTATAGGTGTTTATGTTTTCAACATACCCTTCAGAACTGGTACCATAGTCTGGTATTAAAGTGTTAAAGCGCTGGTGGTACCAACCAGTCGTCGTATGTTCAAGAACATCTTACTCTAGCATTTTCTTAGTTCTAAATAAAGGTTACCATGCGCGTTAATTGGTGTGGAAACTACCTTCCTTGATAGCGCGAAATGACGAAAAGGTATTCTTATCAACCAATACCCTTCCAGCATTCATACTCGCCGATTCTCTTCTAATAGTAATTATTTTTAGCTAGTTATGTATCATAGCAAACCAGAGAAAAGAAAAGCTTGGAATTGTGCTATATACAACATGAAAACTTGCCATTTGTGCCTATGAGATAATCAGAGCTAGCAGCTCCAACTCAGCTCCAACTCACGAGATCAAATGGCAAAGGTGACAATAGAAGCATGGATAAATGTGCAAGCCTAATTAGTGTCACAGTAGCACATGTGACACTAATTAAATCACCTTGGAGAAAGGGCACCCCAAACAGTCGTTATAAATGTCAATAATATCACTATGTTACATGTTGGTCCGAATTGTTTATGAAGTCTGGAAGAGAAGATCAAGTTCCAAACTGATTTGGACTTTCCAGAATTAGCTCTTTTGTACTTTTAAGGCGGTCGTCTCATATGATACACCGAGAAAAACCTTTTTTAAATTTCCATAACTTCTTAAGACATTCTTATAACTTCCACACGTTTGGATTATAAATGGATTTCATTATTATGCCTTATAATTTGGAGGGACAATGGTGAAGTTCAGGACTAATTGAATCCTATCGCGTAGTACAGATTTATGTTTCCCCCTTGCAATTTGTCGCTGTTGTGCTATCTTATGACAAGCGCCATTTTGCACATTTCGAGATAAACGATTTTTAAAGTTTGAGATTGAATATCTTGAAACTTATAAATGGTAAAATACAATTCAAAGAAGACAATCAATGCTTCCATCTATTCTGTATAAATCTCTTAAATATTACGAAGTTCGGTTGACTATGTTGCGAATATTCACTAAAAATGTAAACAAAAGTCGCACTCACACGTGTCATAGGTGTGTACTGATGACAAAATTTGTATGGCGTGTCATAATTATGCTTGGAAAATTTTCCATAGAAAAAAGCATCAATTATTAACTTTTATTCATATGTTCGGCTTTATTTGGCCTAGAAACAATCGGTTAGATGCATTTTGAAAGAAATTGAGCAAGAAATCTAGAGAAAAAGGTAACTTTTAATCACAGTGTTGCCAAACATGCAATATTACCAGTTTAAAAGTAAAACTGCATATTTCTCGCAATGCATGTACTTTTATTTTGAAAATTATTATGCCATTGTGTTCCTCAGACATTTTTACATATAAAAACATCTAAAACTTCTATATTGCCTAAGCTAGCTAGAATTTCAAAATTCTGAAAACGCCATTTGTAGAGAATTTTCAGATTAGTAATGTGGCATATCTAACTCATTTTATCCCGAAATGGTGTTTGTCATAAGATACCACAACAGCGACGAATTAGGACAATTTCATCTACATATCCAACAATTTCGAAAGCCATTTCAGTCAAATCATTGAGAAAATCATCCACCACTAGTGATCAGAGCAGGGGTGACGTACACAATAACATCGATTATGACAATCTTGAAATGATTTCTCAGTTCAAAAGGTGATATCTCTCATCTAGCACTATCACTTAAATTTGTAACGCAATACAATTCATTTCTTCGAACGAACGATTTAGGCACAGACAATCGATAAAACATAGTCACAGGCAAGCCAACAAAACTTCGCTCAATTGACCTCTCTTAATATAGTCAATTTTCAATTAGGCCTATTCTATGGATGAATGTATTCAAAATAAAAATAGAGAAAACTCCAAGTACCACTGCCCCTGTTCATACTACATAGGGTATATAATCTTGAGTGGGACAATTTGTTGTTTTTTCTGCACTATCGTCGACACATATCTCGATTTCGGCATGAATTTTGAAAAATATTTGGGGAAACCGGAGGCAAGTCCTACACCTTAAGCGCAATCATTTTTCTATAATACCACAAAGCTCCAAAAATTGTATATTCTGTGCATAATCCATGTTTTGATGGTTCTTAAAAAGATATATTTTTTTCAGCACTTCAAAAAAAATCATTAAAAATTATTGGTTGCCGAAAAATGAAGTAAAATAACATTTTAAAAACGCTGTGGGTAAGACCGACACCCCGAAGTGGCAAGAGCGACACTCTTGTTAGCTTTCTTTTTGTCCAATTTTTTCATTAAAAATGTGTTGTGTATATGTGATAAAGTGTAATTATGTGTATATGAGTATGTGTGATGCAAATGCATGCATTCTGGAATTTCATCGCGTAGCAAGAGGAAGAGCATACGAATGTGTGGTGTGAATAAATAATGTTCAACACTTGGTCTGTATTATGGTAAAGATTTCCCCCTTAATCTTTTCTAGATTTATTATCGTTGTGTAACCATTCTAAGGAGTAAAATCCGTTCTGCAAGAAGAATATATCCCCTGTAACTAAGATTCATTCACTTAGAAATAACATACGCTTTTGTAGTAAACTATCCGGTTCGTGGCATGATTTTTCAGAACTCTGTTGATTCACAGTCCGGCAGTCGATGGAAATTGTCCTTCAATATAATTTTAGAATCTCATATTAGATTATCCTTTTTCCTTTCGTTTTATAATAAAACTATGAATCGCGCTCAATTTGATTTTTAATTTTTTGGTCGGTTTGTGACAATACTGACATGGAATAAATGCAAATACTAGAGTTTCTGTGTATTTCAAATTTTAACATGATGTTATAATAGTGTATTTGAATACCATAAACAACTCCCAGTCGTTCGCATTGAATCAAAAACTCAACCATCTAAACAGCGCACAGTGGGGCCGGGCCGGCCAAAATCTCCAAAATTTATTGTCGATTTTCACACCTTTTATATTTTTTTTCTAAATGTACATTACCCAAAGCTGTATTCGCCAAATTTTTTAATTAATCGGTTGAAAAATATAAGTGCTACATTTTTTTGAACCGTACAAGGTCTTCAAAATCTGCAAGATTTTGAGTGACAAAAAGTTTTTGTTGATTCTACTTTATCTCGCTTTAATAAGTACTACAATGATAATTTAACAACACATATAGGCGTTTCTAATAGAAAATCATCTCACGAATTCAATAGTGTATTTCGATTTGAGAAATAATAAGTATTTCAAAAGTTACCAATAAAATCAATATAACTATGTTGTTTAACGCGGACTTATTTACATTCAGAGTGTCATCTCTTTATCGGTAAAAGCGTGTTGAAGGATCTCATCTAGTACAACTGACGTAGAATTTTATCCAGTTTCGCCGAAGGTTGATATTTGGACATTTGTAAAATTAGTTTTTTTCATGGATACGTATGGTATTTTTTGATTTCATAAGTTTTGCATTATTATTCACCGGTGGATTTCTTTTTCTGAACGCTGCTTGTAAATTCAGGGTTTGGGGCGATTTCCTTGATACAAATATAAGTACGCCTTAACCGTCTTGCAACTATTACTCGTGTTTCTACATTTTCACAGTTATCTGCAGTATAGAAAAATTCAAATAAATACAAGCCAACGAGGCAAACTAACTGCAACTATTATCATATCTTTCCATTAATACTATTTCTTTAGTAGGTATTGGTTGTTAGCTTTACTGGTGACCAATGTACGGTAAACACGTGAGTGTGGGAAGTGTTCTTTTTTACCCGATTTTTTGTTATTGGCTAGTAATGCAACATTTATTTTCAAGTGCAAACTCCCTATTCAATCAACAATCAAATTCAAAATCTCCTTCAATAATTCACTTCCAAATTGATGAGAGTTTCATACAAAAACGCTCACGCCTCTATTTCAAAGCATACACATACAGTGCAAAGTATGCTCAGGATGTTTTCGTACGCAAAACCAAGTCAGTACCCACAAGGAGAGATATTCATATCATCATTGGAATTGAAAATCAATGGAAAAGTATTGAGCGGCTTAGCTACAGTATGCATCGTATGAGAAACTGTGAATAGAGCATAGTTGGGTATGATTTGAGATCTTCATTAAAATCAAATAAACCTGTCATCTTTTAATAGCTTTGGCGATAACTATAAATAAATAAACCAATAAAACAAAAATTTAAGGCATTCTTTGAAACACGTTAAGATATGCTATCTTTTATAACTATTCTAAACGCATACGTTCATAAATTAGTACACGAGGATTGTCTCTTAAAGAGCTATGAAGGGATGATTTTTTCTACGATGGTATTCAGATTGGACTGAAGATCTACAAACAAATGTATAAAATTAAATCATTTTTTATTCACCAGATTTCGATAAATTGGAACCACTCTAGCCAACTCGTTACTAAGGACTACCCTAGGAAATTAAAATGTTCCTGTTCACTTACAAAGTATCTGTTTTAAGAAGTTAATAAAATTCACTTTTGCGAAATTTAAAAGAAAACTTTTAGAGCCGCCCTAGACTGTCTAATTTTCATTTTAGCGTCCTTTTGATCAAAATCGAGTTCAGCGCACCAAAATTACCTTTAGATGATATTTTCAGACGTTTTAAACTACTTTTCAGGTTTTGTCCAGCTTTTGTATGGAGTGGATCCACTGTACAGCGTGTCGGTCTTACCCCTCCTAAAACTGTCGGTCTTACCCCAACAGTGCACATTTTTGTGCGATGCCCAATAAACAGTGTTGGAATACTCAAACTTATCCTTAACGTAGGTAATTAATGATATGGAGAGTAGATTAGAATGTGCAGCAAAAATACTGGTGATTTTCAAAGCTTTTGTGCTGTTAAAACCTTAAAATGTTTCAACTAAAAATACCATCCAAGTGCGCATCAGCTTTGCTTTCACATGTTTTGTTTATTTTGTGACGTTGGATGAATCTTTATGGCATCTATGTGTCTCGAAATGCTCATAATAATCGTACTAATAATGTCCTGTTATTGTTGTATTATTTAAAATTTGATATCTGGGAAAAGTCGTGGGGTTTCGGGCTTACCCACGGTGTCGGACTTACCCCCGGTTCCCCTAAGCAAACACGTATTAGATGACTGGTAAAACTAACAATTTTGATGATTTATGGATTGAAATTTGAATTAAACTGTGATTGGAGTCAGAATAACAGTTTTACTGATTGTAGAATATTGATATTGAATGGGAATGTGCTTATATTGAACGGAACAAAAAATAATTTTGATTAGGACTGTAATTTCTGCCCTTTTTAAAAGCTTTAACATGTTTTAATTAAATTACTGGTACCCCAAACGAATGAAATTTATATTTGGGAATGATTTTATACGTTTTAATGCTCAAATTTCTATGAAATATATCGAGAGTATATTCTATTAAAAATGCCAAAAGCAAATTAGAGTTTTTTCCCAACACAGCATCTATAACCCCCGAATTTAGATTTTCTTCATAACAAAATGCTACCAAAATAGCTCCTACAGGCAGCGTTGCCAACATTTTTTTGAAAAAAACTAGAACCTTTCTTGAAAGAAAAAAAACTGGAAAAAACTGGATGTTCGAAAAAACCGACTTTACCCTTGTAATGCTTAAGTCAACGATGCAATGAACGTAATTGAGTAAACACGAACATACTGAAAATTTGAGTCGGTTTTTTGATATTGCTGTCCAAATTTAAAAAAAATATTAAAGCATTTGAATTTGATTGTAATTGTAATAGTTTAACAGTCGAATTTTACTGTTTTGAAGGTTTCAATCGACACATCCACAAAATTCTAAATTTAAGACCATTTGCTAAACTTGAGGATGCGCTTAAACTTTTCTTGCGATACCATTATAGCAACTAGCTGAGAATTCAACAAATGTTCATCAAAATAATTGACACAGTGTACTGCCCCCTTTACGTTTGAGTAAAATTCATTTGAAATCGAATCAAAATGTACATTGCCGAACCGTTTTACTCACAAGTGGTATAAAAGTGTTCATGTTACGGTGGATTAAAAATTTATTCTGGGGCACTCGGCATCATCCCATCGCTTGCTTGAAAATTCTATGAATCAAGTAACAATTTATGAGAAAAAAAACTAAAATGAAAATTTATCCAAGAAACTGGAAAAACTGGCACAAATTTCAAAAAACTGGAAGATTTTTCCGATTGTCTGTTTGACTGGATGTTGTAAAAAAACTGGAAGAATCCAGTTTAAACTGGAAGGTTGGCATTGTTGCCTACAGGAGTGAATAGCTGAAACTGGTGGTCTCAATAAAGATTATTTGTAGTGCGATTTAATATAAAAAAACCATAATCATACTTTATTTAAAATCTAATTCATGACATCTTCCGTAGTACTTTCAATCTATTTAAATGAAAATGTACTGGTGTTTGCTCACATTAGAATACTCTAAATTTCAATTTTCGAACGTTTTATCATAAGCAAGCTTGTTCAACAAAGCTCACTCTAGACGACATAAAGAAGTAATTTTGTTTCGGAAAATTTGGTGTTTTAAAAATATTTATATCTATTTGTGATCATGGAAGGTGATTAAAATATGTTAAACTTTATTGCCGAAACGTCAACGTACAATGCAATCCAACTAAAACAGTATTATATCGAGTTCACCGGTATGTGAGCTACAACATAAATTTTACTGATTGCGAATCGGTAGACTACTTTCCTTAAAACCTCGGAGAACGAACGAGAAAACTTGAATTTCCATAAGACTCAATGTGGGGTTAGCCCCTTTTGGACGCCAGCTATTCAGTTGTAGGTGACAGTCCCAGCTTGCTTGCGACATCTCGGACGGACAGGTTGGGGTTCCGCTTGAAACAGCTGGCCACTCTTTTATTCCTCTTTTGAAGCCTCCGGTTCTCGATTTCCCCCTGATCTGGTTTTCCTGGCTGTCGACAAAAGTTGTCAGTCACAACACTTTTATTACGTTTGTAAAAGTTGGTTCGGCTACATTCAACAATTTCACCAACTTGGCGTGCGAGCAATTCGGATTTTCGCGATGCCCGAGCAAAATTTTGCTATGTTGCTCCCCTTGCTTTGCCATTTTCACACACATGCATCTTTAAAATGTGGGATATGCCGGTTTTTCTTAAGGTTCAAGAAACCTTTTTTGAGCATGAGTAAGAATTAAACGCTTGGTAGTATCCGTAGGAGAACCCGCGTTCAGCTTTGCCACCGGTATAGCAATATAAAACCTGTTCAAAACATTTTAAAAGATGAATATCAGTCGATTAATTAGATTATCACGATTCAAACTATGCAAAATAGTTGGTGGAAAAACAATGAACTAAGCGGAATGATGCAGGGGCACGCCACACAACTGCGTAATGAAAAAACTACAGCCACTTTTCAAAAGCACCTTTCCGCTTGGTCAATTGTTCTTCCACCAACTATTTTGCATAATTTGGATCGTGACAAGCTAATAATTCGACTGATGTTCTTTTATAGAGTTTTGAAAATGTTCTGTAAAAAAAATGTTGGCAAACTGAACATAATTTTTCCTTTGCATACTACCAAGCGTTCAATTCTTACACATGCTTAAAAAAGGTTTCTGGAGACTTAATACACGATAAAAAAATGTTTCAAGTTGAAGTTGACCAATTGTTTAACGTAACACGCTTTATATGGCTGGTGACATACTCACGCGGAAAGCGAAGCCTTTTCGGATGGCGTCTCGACTGTTAAATGTTGAATGATACGTTAAACGATTGTATAGTTCCTGGCCGTATTGTTATATTTAAACTAAGAAATAGAATCATCCTTTCATATTAGTCGTTTTGTTATGATGTTTCTCAACAAAACTCATATTTTCCTACTCATGGAAATATTTTCTGTAGTTTTGTTGTTTTGAAGAATTACCACGTACAAACATAGTGTAAAGAATAAAAAGCAAACCAAGTGTAATCGTCAAATGGAATATTATTATTATTTCGATTATAGAGGTTTTAACCTTAAGGTCATTCGCCTCTTCGGGTTAGAAAAATCTCTTATGAAAAATTTCTAACCCTATGTGCGGGGTCGGGACTCGAACCCAGGTGCGTTGCGTACAAGGCAATCGATTTACCAACTACGCTATACCCACCCCCGTCAAATGGAATAAATTACACATTACATCGTGATTCAACAATAATAGAGCTTCGAAATTGTTATAAAAAAACTCTTTGTTGATGCTTTGACATTTTTTCATGAAAATGTGTGTGTATTTTTTGATACCTGATAAAAATATTTTTAGAATAGGCAAATGACGTGATATGTTTAAACTAACTAATCCACAAGGCAGTCAAGGCAGTACGTGGGGAATACGCATAATCTTGTCGGAGCGCAATGAATCATGTTGAATCATGTATGAGGGTAGAGAATTACCAACTCGCGAGAAGGTTCGAAAACAAGTTACCAATTTGCGGCATGTTAAAACATGTTCATTATAATAGTTGTCATCATTGTATTGAGTGCTTTCGTATATTACTCAATTAAAATCCAAATAATAAGAGTTGGGTAAATTTGTACATAAGAAAAGCACCCATGCATAAATTGGTTATTTAATTTGGTCGCCATATTGCAGCTAAGGATTTTTACCGAAAAATGCCTTAATTTCTTTATATTTTGGTTTTATTTGAGTAGTTTCATGCTTTTTCACTAAACCATGTTTATAAATTACCAACAGTGATGATATAAGTTTGACTTTTTTGCAGAAAATGACGATTTCTTTGAGGAGTTTTGGCCTCCATTTTTTATACACATCGATGGGTATTGATGTGAAATTCATGTTTCATGCAAGTTAATGAATGTTTTCATTTAAGATTTTTTGTGATAAAATCTCAAAGATAGCATAAAAATGACTATTTTTGGCAGTGCTGGTTGTTACAAACTAAGCTAGCATACAAAAGTTAAAATAAATCAAACTCAATGCTTTAGAGAACAAATGCAACCTTTTTTGATATATTTCATTTAAAACAAATTTTTAATTCAATGAAACTATGAAAATTGCGATATCTTCAAATAATTTGTACCAGTGGTTCCGATAAAAATTTAGATGAATGAAATTGTCTAAATTTCTTGTTCGTGCTTAAATTTAGGTAATTCGGTTGGCGCTTTATCGTACGAAAAACTACATATATACATTGGACGTTTGAAAGTAAATAACGATCGATCATCGCTGAGTCGGTTGCCTTCCGTTAAGTAGGTATCACATCAAATTGTAGAGAATCAAATTATCTTTTTTATTTTCACTTACAGTGATAATTCTATGCATACAGTGCCACCTAGCGGTAAAAATGCGAGCTAGTGAGTTTTCTCCATATGAATTGTCGAAAAATCCCATACAAACTTCAGGCATGTTGTTCCGGTAGCTAGACTTGTCCGATTTGCTTCAAATTTGGAGCAAGTACTCCTGGTGGAACTAGGAATTGACTCAGGGGTGGGCGGATTGAGTTTCCAAAAATTCATTATTTTTCTGGGCAGTCTAGTGTACACGTGTTAATCCCAAGTTTTTTTCTTGCGACATGGTATAGTGGATATCTTGTTAAATATTAGCTGATCATTGTACAGCCACCTACGATTTGTGCAATCGTATATGCTATGCTATGCTATTATTATAATAATAATTTTCGATTTGTTCATAATATTGATTTTATTCATTTTTTTTCCATTATGTTCATCATTATACCTGACACTTTTCATTGATTGACATCAACACTGCATGATATTTTGATTATATTAGTAACGAGCAGCATGAGCATTATATTAATTATGTCCACTAAATGTTTTGTTTATTATACACATAACAATACATTTTATGTATTTTTATCTATCATCATACATATGGGTCATTCCACGCGAAGTGATCAAAAAAGATGCAAACTTGAATTCGACCTTCACGGATTTGAACTAAATATGGAGAAATTGTTCATCTAGGGCCAATATATAAAAAACCCAAATTTTTATGTCAATTGAACCACCCCTCAGGCCATGGGAGCGCCCCCCGTTTTGACAATTTGCCAAAACCCTTGATTTTCTTTTGATTATATCTCTGGTTCTATTTACTATAGAATCCATCCGAAAAATGGTTTTTGAAGAAAATTGTTCAAGGAGTCCCATGGCCCGAGGGGTGATTCAATTGACACAAAATTTGGGTTTTTATATATTGGCCCTAGATAAAAAAATTCTTCCAAATTTAGTTCAAATCCGTGAAGGTCGATTACACGTGCCTTGATCACTGTGCGTGGAATGACCAATACATAGAATAGGAATTGAGAGGGACCATCAAGCCATCTGATTGAAACGATTTGGACAGGAAGAGTGTAGCAAACATTACGTGAACATTGCGCGGGATTTTCTCCCCACCTATAGAGGCTACTTTTTATAACAATGGCTTGCATTGTGATTGGCTTATATGGTCTTGTTATTGGAAGCAAAATCTTCCGTAGTACACGTAAGCGAAGTCATTTTCCGACCACACAATTCCTTTTGGCCCTTCTTACAGTAGCATGCTGAGTATGGTCAGAGAGTAATGCTTGAACACATCATGCTTGTCGTGTAATGATTGCTCAGTGCTATGGAGAGTGTTCCAGTTTCAAAGGTGGTAGTACCACCGCCACCACTACATCTACTAACCACTCACTTTCAAATGACACCCATACTTAGTATGGTTTTCACTGTTTTGTAGTAACAGGAAACCACCATATTGGTTTTCGAAAATAGCGTCAAAAATCACTTTATGACTACCCCTTTCATGATACCCATATTGATGATAGTTTTCGCTGTTTTGCAGTAACAGGAAACCGCAAACTTGGTTTTCAAAACTGCATAAATAATCAACTTCGGACTATTTCTCACTAATCCCTTTTAAATGACATCTATATTAATGGTAGTTTTCACTGTTTTTTGGAAACCGGAAGCCGCCAACTTTGTTTTCAAAATGGCGTCAATCATCAATTTCCGTCTCCTGCTGACCATCCCCTTCTAATGACACCCATATTGATAACGGTTTTCACTGTTTCTTTGGAACAAGAACCCGCCATTTTGGTTTTCGAATTGGTATCGAAAAACCCAATTTCTGGCTTTTGCTGACCACTAGCGCTTTACAATGACACCATTATTGATGGTTGTTTGCATTGCTTTGTGATAACCGGAAGCCGCCATCTTGGTTTTGAAAACGGCGTCAAAAATCAATTTCTGGCTTCTATTGACCACTCCCTTTCGAATGACACCCATATTGAGGATACTTTTCACTGTTTTGTGGTAACCGGAAACCGCCATCTTTGTTTTCAAAATGGCGTCAATTATCAATTTCCGGCTTTTGCTGACCATCCTCTTTCAAATAACACCCATATTGATGGTGGTTTTCTCGGTTTTGTGATAACCGGAAGCCGCCATCTTGGTTTTCAAAATGGCGTCAAATGTCAATCCGTCCGGAGCCGGTCCCGAAATGGCCATAGCTTGAGGGAACTGTAGAATCGTATGATTGGAAGAACTTCGCATTTCGTATAATGCTATGAACCCAAATCGCTGGAATAATAGAAAAATATATACATTTTCTTGGGTTCTCTCGGAACAGTTCTCCGGTGGCCAAGATTGGTCCAATTTAAGTCTATTGTGAAGGATCAATGGGAAATAGTCATATGTAGCACATTTCAAAACACAATTACTTAAATTTATGGGATGTTTCTTCAATACTCGTCCGTCACCCCACTGGGATGCCGGATATACCCCACGGGAATTCGTATTAATTCCGGAACCGGTCTACGGATTTGAACGCTACTCGGATGATACTATGGATGGGTACTATGACGTCTATCCATGTGTGATACCGGGTATTATGAGAATCCCGAACGCTGTGTCACAAGGGCGATCTTGGATCCTATGACGCAGACAGTGCCTCGCCATGTCTCAGACACCATGACGTTTCTCCTTCATCAGGGACGTTATGACTCGGCACCTGTCATAGTAGCAGCTGTACGAAACCTAAGATATTTTGTCACAATTGTCAACACTTCGATTTCCGCGTTGACACGCTATCGGACCAATACAGAACAACACATTTCTTAAACGTTTCGTAGCGCTTGCTCTTCAATTATTATTAATCAGCTACATTCAACACGATAGCGTTCCGCATCAACAGTATCCAATTAGAGAACAACTGGCGCAGACCGCGAGCTATTCGAGAGCATTATATTGTGGCGGCACGCTGCCAACGAGCGATATTGTGGACATTTTATGAATTGAATTGTGTGCAGCCACTGTCCAATTTCAATTGCGGAGCAATTATGGTTAACTGGTAGAAATGGGAATCGCTTCGGTTCTGGCTAGATTGAACCGCTTGTCCCCCTAGTTCAAACAAATATATTTAGTCGTGTGTTGTTCTTCTACTAAGATATGAGGTGTTTATGAATTGACGGTGATTTGTAGGATTGTTACGGTATATTGTGTCATTTATCGGCGAAGGTTTTCTCAGGAAACCGCAAGAAACTTTCCCCGTTGAGATTTTCCCAAAACATGTTGACCGTGGGTCGTTCGGAAATTGATCCAAATGATCAAAATTTACTTGTGAGAGTTGTGAATTGATTATACTTTTGTTTAATAGAAAGTTTAAAAAAGTCGTTACTATTATCATTAATCGATAATTTATATAGGACACTTAATTTTTAATTTTCGATAAACGCAAAAACTTCTCGGAATGACAAAGCTGATGCCCTGAGTTGGAGCTCTTTCCATTTGTCGTAGGCCCAGAATACGACACCTATCGAATTAACTGCAATCAACCAGTTTACACCGGCTGCTTCAGGGGTCTATCCCACATCAGCGAGCGATATCACACCTTTGTTTTAAAATAAATGGCAAGTCGGCGGAAATGGCAAACGATAACACGAGACGTGTTGACTTTGATAAGTGCAGCCTTTTTTATGAGGTCGATATAAAAATTTATGAATTTTGCACCTCTGCATCGTATTGTTTACACTCTCACCAATACAGACTCGTTGGAACTGAATTATCATTTTATTTTGGTTGATCATTACGCAGACCATGTGACGCTTGTCTAGACGAGACACTCTGACTATACGGTGTTTGCAAATTGATAACCGCATCTCAGCGCGATGTGTAACAGTATGCAATAAATATGCTTTGAGCACAGACAAACGGATGTATCTATTAGAATTGAAGCTCTAACTTTCCGTCATTCATTTCTATATGTTTACTGGAGCGCTATTTAGTGTGATATCTATTCACCACCATCGTCCCACCAGATTTCATATACAGTTACTTTGATCCCGATTGACAGATCTTTTGTATACATACATCGCTTCCTACGTTATGCTTTTATCAATCAATGTGGGAAGCGTTCTCGTATACTACCAAATTTGAGTTCTATGTGTGCGATAGGGAGAAATAGTGTTGTGTCTGTTTGTCAGTGAGTTTACTCTCGTCTGTCTGAGACTGGGTGAAAAATCTTCGTTAAAACAGTTGCAAAACTCAATATAAACCTTTGAGAGTCAGTCATAATTTGGCCGCGATAGAAGGTTCTTCTGAATGAGAAGTGATCTTGGCTTTCGAAGTGGCACACTTTGTTTTGCAAAATTGTTTAACTAGTGAATATTGAAGCAAGAAATGGGTGAACAATGACTGATCAGCGTTATTATTTGAACTGACTTTAGATTGATTGTGTGCAATCGGAATATGAAATCAAGATGTAGTTCGGAGTTTCGAGGAAATAGAAGGCAGTTACTGCCTTAGTAACTGTCGTACGGTACATGCTGCCAAGTTACTAATGTGTAGATCTACTTAGTTGACAAAATGTGAATCGGATTCTGTTCGTTCTTGGAAAGTAGGGTTCAAGCGAGTGAGAGTGAATAAAGAATGCGTTGCATGTTTGCTTCATGAATCCCAGTTTACATGGTTTATTGTTGTTGGTTGTTTACAATATAGGGCAGATGAATCCACTGGGTAGAAACCCCCTGTTTTCGTGAGAGGTATCCACAAGTGGTTGTTGAAAAATGGTGCATGACCCACGGAAGCTAAAGCCATTGATAAACAACAACAGACATCGGATATGAAAATACTTATCTTGAATTTGTTTTTTGAATACAAAATTGATGTGATCGTGAGAAGGATGTTTTTCTTCTGTGAATTGCTATTACTAAATTATCATAACATCTTAACGACTGAAACCCGGGGTTTCACAAATGCCTTGATTGATAATTATTAAAACTGCTAGAACTTCAATGAAGTATTGTTACAACAGAGGCTATACCTTTGAAAGTCCTCTTGATATCTGACGATTTGTTCTATAACCATGAGCAGGATATTCTCAGGCTTCTGATTATAAACAAGTGCTTAAGAAATGTTCGTCTGATAGATCAATTTAAAAATCCGCCATATTCCCAGTAGTCTGCGGATTCTAGTAATGCAATACAAGAAGATTTGTTTTCACGAGGCGGGAAATTAGTTCGACGATTTTCGGCAACCACTCACGGTATCTTGAAGAACATGCAATATTTTGACTGAAATTCCTAAAAAATTGATTATTTTGATGTTCCGTTACTGGAACAAACGGAAATAACAAAAATTGGTTAGTATTGGTTATTACCAGCCCAGAGCCCAGTTCTAGTCTGGATGCCGTGAGAATTTTAGCCAAATGCCGCGGCGACCGGCGAAAGTGTACCGCGCAAAACAACCGAAGGCTTATCGCAATCGCCATTCCACAACAGTTTACGGCATTGCGCTTACAAGGCCAACCGCCATTTGAGGCTCGATTTGAGGTGCATTATAAACGAACAAACCCGGACACAATAACATGTGTGTAACTGAACGGTTTGCAGGCTGAAACTGTTACCGTTATCAATGAGCCCGGCTTGTACTATACGTACGTGCTATTTTTACTGCTGGCTGATTAGCGGATACTATCTTCTAGACGGATTATAAAAAGGCCCAATTTTAGGATCCGCACAGATTGCCCGCCATTTTCCGATGTCTGTGCTTAATCGACTGATAAAAACGAGCCTTTCACACCTTTACTGCCGCAGTTCATCCGGGATCGTTGTCGACTTATTAGCAGAGCTGATATATTGTTTTTTTTTTTCTGATGTGTTTGAAAAAGTGATTTTTTGTAGTGTTCAAGATTGTGTTTAAACGGAATTCCCTAGGAATGTGTGGCTAATAATGTTTCTCCCAGTGGCATTTTGGATCTGCGTGGTTGATCTGCGAATTTACCGGCGTACAGAGTTCGAAAACTCGATAATTGAATCTGACTATATTACAGATGAAATAATCGAATTTGTTGAGACTAAAGCTGTCAATGGTGAATGGAAAAAGTGACGTAGTACATAATTATGGTAAACTGTAGTCGGATAGAAAGTTTATTCCTTATAAGTAGCATGCAATAACAGATACATTTTTATACGATATTAGTTGCGAGATTGATGTAAAACACTGTCCAGACAGAGCCCAAGGTCGAGTATCACCAGTGGAAGTTGATGAAAGAGAAAAAAGATGCGCGCCAATGTCCAGTTAAGTTTAAAATCTTTAGGCAGAGTAAATCACTCATTTTTCATCCTTTCCCAGCACCATTTCACTACACCGTCTTCATCACATAGGGTTTGAAATAATCGATGAGCTTGTTTCACGCTTACTGCCGCAACAACGTTGTTTGAAACTGCTGTTAATATCCTAAGAGGGATACTCCGCCACTCCGTTTATTCCTTAGCCGCCCATTCCGGTTCAGAAGTTGTTTCTAGCCGCTCCTAACATGAAGATCGTACCTGACATGGGTAATAGATACATATCGAGTTGCCGCCTGTCATTTCAGCATACGGTCAGAGACCTCACCATGGTTATTTAAACGGTTTTCGCTAAGTTTAGTCGTACCTTGAGCAGCACCACGAGGATTTCAAGTTATTTGTTTATCTAGCGAACCTCAGGATCGTTCACCTTAGGTTGAACAAACTTCACCGTTTTTTTGCTTTTTATCATCTTTGAGTGGATCATTCTATTGTTTGACGCTGGCATCGTAAGCTATTCGTTACATGTTCGATCCCCGACCAGAAAGGATTCTCATTGACAGTAGAATCTGCTTCAATATCTGCTGGAATAGAAGGCGGACATTGTGCAAAAGGGTTGTAGAGCCACGGCTTGCTTTTTACTGTTCTGTTTACCTTACTGAACAGTACAGTGCCTGAAGATCATGCACAAACACTTATTTAACCTGTTAAGCGGCAGATTGAATACAGTATACACCTAAAATTACGACGCATTTTTTAAACATTTTTATGCGCCATACTGTATTGTTTTCTCAATTCAGCTTTACAATCTTCATTGCACAATCGAATGATTCGCGCGATGAACCGGTAGATTGATTTTTCGGGAGTTGGAACGAACCTCCGTTAACTGGTTGTGATGAGAAAGAGGCAAACAAATGCGCAACAACGCGTCGCTGATATCAGCGAACCACCAACGGCTCCAGTTGTTATTGAAGCCAAGGCCAGCGAAGGTGAAAGCGTTGTGGAATGGAATCACGGTTCCGGAGATAACAGGTCCCTTGATAAAACCTTATTTGTGCGGTTCTGTTATGATTTTGTCGACTTTTTCGGCTTCGGAAACCTGTGGATATTGGTTTTATGAAAATTCAATTGAGCGACCTAAAATGAAAGTCGCACGAACAGAACATGCCTAATAAAACCCGCTTTAACTTTATTAGAATGTAAATGTTGGATATAAACTTCCAACCTAACAATCACACTCAGATTCTTTAGCATTAAAGTCGTTTCGAAGGCTCTCACTCGAAAGAGTCGGCAATGGTGAACCCCCGGTATAAAAATCGATTAAAAATATATAATTCGTTGGAAAGAAAATCCGCCTAGATTCGAGATAAAAAAACGGTTGAAGTAAACTATTTAGTATGAACCGGATATAATTTTTTTTAGGATATATTTTTCAATTTTTATATTGATGGTTTTTTTCAAACGACTGTTACATCGGAGATTTTGACGGGTGAGGTTTATATTCGATTTTTACGTTCTAACACAGTGATTCTCAACCTGGAGCCCGCGGACTCCTAGGGGGACGTGAAGTCGTTGCTGGGGATCCGTGAAGAAAAATTTATTTTCCGAGCGCATCTTGAAATTTCAAGTCTTGTTTCCTAACAATCTGAAAATAACATATTGATAGCTTATCTTAGCTTAGCTTAGTTGACCGCTCGTGAGTTTTCCGCGATTTATCAAAGCCTGTTGAAATTGCATATTCAATCAATTGTATGGTACTCGGGAGTAGTTGGGGAGCGTGGGGATAGATGAACCACTTTTTTGTTAATTGTTATATGTATTAGACCTTTTGCGATAAACTATTCTATATGCATGAATATGAAAGAACAACCATTGCCTTACTATATGCAATATCATTTGTGAACGCAAGTAACGTGTTATCAAAATTATATGCATTTTTGTTAAGTATGTCAAATGATTCAAGTATCCCCTCAGGTGGGTACTCCATGGGGATAGTTAAACCATTACCCAGACTATCATAAAAACACGTAGACCCATACGAAAAAAGTTCGTTCATTCTGTCTTTGTTAAAAAAAATTCATTTGTATGTTTGTAGTATAAAATCCATATCACAAACTATTTGTTTTTGTGTTTAGTATTTTTGTGTTCTTTCCTTTCTCCCATCGTGTTTTTCTTTGATCAATTTCATTTATGGCGAGTCGGTAGTAGTGCTACTTCTCCCTCGTCTTCTTTCCTAATTTCTAGACTCACGTGGTTGAGTCTTTGGAAATCCGTGCAAGTTTCTGGTGATTAACCTGGTAGAAACCTATACTTTCTGCCTGCCAATGGAGCATTATAGGTATATTCAGTGAAATCTCAGACTGATTTGATTCGTAGCCTCTAAAAGGAGTTTCTACACTGCTCAATCCTAATCTTATTTATAAACAATGAAAAATATAAGCAGTCAATTCTGTTTCTAGTTGTCCAAAATCAACTTCCAATTATGTGTCTCGTCCTTTTTAAGTTTCTGGCGTAACGACTTAAAGTAGGGTACGAGATATTGCGTATTTTACCTGCTCGACGTACTCTATGTCTCTTCTCAAGATTGTAAATTGGCGCAGACTACATAGTTACATTCATAAGCAACTCTGTTTGCGTTTAGCGTATATAGTTGCACATTATTTTGACAACCCTTAACAAGAAATTACTAAAAATCCAAACCTAAAAATGGTTCATGTATCCCCACATGCCAAAGGCAAATTTAAATTAATGTTAAGCTAGCAGGAAACATTCAGTTTTGCAAATTTCTTCATATAAATAATATATTTTGCACCTACTTCCAATAACAAAAAGTTTTATGATGTTTAGTCTCACATAAGGGACACCACAAACTTTTTCCAACAGTACACGAGGTCTTAATTGAGGCAACTTTTAATCTACAATAACTTTGATTATCTGTAAAAATGACAACAAAAAAACTTGACGCTATCGCAAATGCGTGTGAGGTTAGCTTACCGACAGAGCTACCAACACGCAAAAGGTTTGCACTAAAATTGATAGAATGTGACGTAATATCCTTAGTGATTCACCTATCCCCGTGGTTCATGTATCCGCACTCTCCCCTACATCATACTCAACGTGCTACCTAAAGGGACTAAGATTATAGTATGATTTAGAATGGGAAGGAATGTTTGTTCAACACTTGTGACTATTATGACCGAGGAATTCTCTGCATCATCCACAAGTGTCGCAGGATAGGATTGGTGTTAGTAGGTAGGAAAATGAATCAAGATATATTTTGGTAGATGTTGGGAGTTAGCTAAGTACTCACGCGCTTTGTCTTTTCATTTTAGATCAAAGTTTTCAGGTGCGCGACCTCCAGAAGGAATTTGAATGCCGTTCGAATAGGAATTTTAATAATTTTAGACAAAACCCAGAATAAGACGCAGGCAACAATGAGAGATTTTTTTGGGGTCCTCCTCTTCTGCTCATTAATCGGTCCTTTCAACATTTAGTACTCCACTCTTTGCATAATATTCCTGTAGAAGCCATCGACTTTTGATGTGTACTGGAAAATTAGTGCAATGTGTTATACCCATAATCGCAAATCAGTCCCATAAAGATAGGAAATCCCATAGAAAACGGAACAAATATGCGATCTTAGGCAGTAGTCATGTCGTAATAATCGAACGAGAAAGTAAACAAAGAGAAGCTCTCAATGCCACTCACGTCCAATTCCAAATTTTGTCCAGAATTATTGCTCCGCGGGGCATTACATAAAAGGATAAAGCTGCGTGGCATATAAAAGAGGTATCTATTCATCTATAGACAATATAATCTTAGATATGTACGAAAGTCGCTCCCGATCAATTTCAGAGAATTTGAAACGAGCAATTTAAACTCCAAATAGCCGGCCATCGGGAGTATTGCTTCTTATCAACACTTTAGTGATCATTTTCAAAGTTTGCAGTACCAAACAAACGTACAAAAAGTATGAAAGATATCCCAAAACAATGTGAAGAAATTCACTGTGAAATGTAAATGACAAGTTGGCATCTCAACTCTCCCTGTCAGACACGTTTCCATAATTGGGTTAAAAGCCAAATTGCATACGACATGCTTCTTATGTGTAATAAATATAATACACACAACGACAAGGGCTCTTGATCTATCGATGGCACAGAAGAAGAATGGGTGGGAGAAGAACAATACTGGCAAAGACCGACTACCATATAAGCGGTTCAAACTCGAAAGAGCGACGCAGAGTATTGCAGTGGATGATTTTGCAGACCAGGAGTGCGATTTTCGAAGTTTTAGCTTCCAATGGCCTTACATTTTCTGACAGAGTGAAGTACTGGGATGTTGAAATGTTTACCACTGTGGTTGTGTTTTACACAATCGGGAATAGCGAGTCAGAAAAGGTGACTATTTGTCAGAGATTCACTCAATACAGAATGGATAAAGGCTATGATGCAAAATCTTAAGGGCCAGGTCCAGGTTGTCTTTTGTTCAGAGCAATACCTTGACTTAGGAGCTCCTAGCATGTTATTAATTGCCTCTTACGACATGAGAGCATGTATCCAGTGGTTCTAGTCTTGGCTGAAATAGCGCAAAAAAAATTAGACCGCCGGACACCACACGGCTTAATCTGAAAATAACATATTGATAGCATACAAAATCGATGTTTATCCGTTGAGGTTCGCGGCAATCCAGGGTGATTTTTAAAGGGTCCATGGTACGAAAAAGGTTGAGAACCGCTATTCTAACATATTTAAAGTGGCTTTTACGAAACATGATCTGTTTTCATGACTTTTTTTCAGTCGCTCAATTACCAAGGAACTGAAATATATCAAATATTTTAGAGCCGTGGAATTGAGTTTTTCGACGACTTAACTCTTTTAATTTTCAAACCTTCTTTTGCTTAGTCTTAAATTTGCCGGAAATAGCCAAGAAAATTGATTCAGTTAACTTTTTGCCGTCTATCGAAGTTGGATGTTAGCGTGGTTGAGCACCCGCTACATGCAATGTAACGTGCATATCAGTGGGGGAAGTCTGATATTATTGTAACAGGGGTTACTGAATGTTGTCTACAACACTGTAAACGCTTTTTCGCAAAAGCAATAAAGCTTGATACTAAAGGTGCTTTTCATAACGTGTCTTTCGAATCCAATTTGGAAGCAGGGTGAGGTCATGGAGTACATGCGCATATTACGAACTAACCACCCACAATGCTTAGCAACCGAGATCTGTGCCCATCGTTAAGACAAGTAGAGATAAGTAAATTGCTGGTCTGCGGATGTCCTCAAGGTGGTGTGCTGTCACCACCTCTATGGAAAGTTGTCGTCGTTAGCTTTTTGAGGAAACTTAATGAGCTTGTGTTTTCTACATATCGCCGCTGTTGTGCTATCTTATGACAAAACACACATTTTGCACATTTCGAGAAAAACGATTTTTAAAGTTTGATATTGAATATCTTAAAACTTATAAATGGTATAAACAATTCAAAGAAGACAATTGATGCTTCTATCTATTCTGTATTAATTTCCCAAATATTACGAGGATCAGTTGACTATGTTGCGAGTTTTTACTATAAATGTAAACAAAAGTCGCACTCAGACGTGTCATAGGTGTGTATTGATGACAAAATTTGTATATATAATCGTGTATGAAAAATTTTCCATAGAAAAAAAATCATCAATTATTAACTTTTATTCATATCAGAGGGGTATATTCGGCTTTTCAGCCAATAAATAATATCGAACACTACTTTTTTATAATGTCCAGACGTTTCGACCGTTGGTTTCGGCCTTCTTCAGTGGAAATTATAGGTAGCGTTTTTGTTCTTCGCTTCATACAAGCGGTCTATCGTCGGAAATATTTGCTTCCAATGTTTTAGCGCTGAGGGTATATTGCGCATTTGCTTCATTAATTTGTGGCTAATCAGAAAAAACAACGGAAATTTTTGGAGCACTGTTAACTTTTGGGCACAATGGAAAACTCAATAAGCGCTAAAACATCGGAAGCAAATATTTGCGACGATAGACCGCTTGTATGAAGCGAAGAACAAAAACGCTACCTATAATTTCCACTGAAGAAGGCCGAAACCAACGGTCGAAACGTCTGGACATTATAAAAAAGTAGTGTTCGATATTATTTATTGACTGAAAAGCCGAATATAGCCCTCTGTACCAACGACAGTCGTAACATCACCTATTACTTTATTCATATCTTTGGCTTCAGTTGGTCTATAAAAAATCGGTTAGATGCATTTTGAAGGAAATGAGTCAGGGAATCTAGAAAAAATAGTTATTTTTGGTTACAGTGTTGCCAAATATGCTATATTTCCAGTTTAAAACTTAAATTGCATTTTTCTCAAAGTTCGTGCATTTTTGTTTTGAAAATGATTATGCCATTGCGTTTCTCAGATAGTTTTACATATAGAAACATCTTATACATCAAGATAATTTGAGCCAATCCCCAGACACAGTCATTTGAACCAAAAAAATAGAATATTCTCAGCGCGTTTCTCGCTATATCTCAGTAACCAAGCAGAATGTCAAAATTCTGTAAACGCCACTTTGTAGAGATTTTTTAGTTAAGTAATGTGGTATATCTAACTCAGTTTACCCCAAAATGGCGTTTGTCATAAGATAGCACAACAGCGACGATATGGTTTCGCCTATGATCCTATAATAATCATCGGTCACACTTTTTGATTTGATGCAGCAAGCCCTATGTGTTATTGAGCAATGGTGTTTACATGTTGGACAGTTAATCCAATACATCAATGGTGCTTTTCACGCAATGAAAGATTACAACCGGAGCTCGTCCATTGCAGTTCTTTGACTCCGAAATTATTGTTGCAGATCAAGTTAAGTTCGTTGGGGTAATTGACTCAATACTAAATTGGTCTGCTCACATCGATTCCAGAATCAAGAGAGCTTGCAAGGCCTTTGACCATTGTAGCCGGGCTTCCGGCAAATCTTGGAAACTCAAACCCAAGTACGAGCATGGGGTGCATTGTGTGGTGGTAGACGGGAGAAGTCACGACAATCCAATCAAAGTTTAATTATCTTCAGAGGATGGTCTTGATGGCGATGACTGTGTGTAAATTTATACACCCTGATCATCTCAAACTATCTCATTGTGCGGTCTGTAGAGGATTGCAGCGAACTTCAGCGACACTTAGATGCTTAGCATGTCCAAGTGTCTACAATATCTTATGCCAGCAGAAAATATCCAATACTCTTGATGTACTCCTAAACATACAACTACCATCCAGAAATCATCACTCTCATGTTATAGCACAGTCAAAAATAAAAACTCGGTGAATGTGCGAATCGCCAAATAGTTTACTGATCCATACTGTTTGCGGGTGCTGTTTTTTCACTTGTTCGGTCTATCTTGAAAGCCGCCGCTTCCATTTGGTGGCCTTATACTAGCATTTGGACTCGCTGAGTGAAAGCAGTGCAAGCAAGATTTCTGCGTAGTCTATCTTCTCATCTCACACAAAGCAGAAACAAAAACATCGCTGCTCTGTATACACCAGTGAAGCAAGAAAGCGATTCGTTCGTTACCCAGTACGCAAAGAGTTTTTCACCAGCAAAATGTGTTAGCCAAATGAAATGAAAGTGCCCGTACTACAAGATAACACATTTTGAATTAGTCGGTGTTAAGTCAGAGCGGACTAAGTGACAAAATATTGATTTCGAGAAAAACGAGTTTAAAGTTTGAATCGCAGCGTCCTTTACGTTATGATTGGAAATTAGTTTTTGCCATAACTCTTGTTTATTGTTACATATTTCAAATCTGGCAGAAGTCGGATGTAGCTGACGAAATTCTTTATCCAGTGCTATCGTTATCTCATTTTTTGATGTTTTGCGACTTATACCATGTTCACACTACGAGTTAAAACGTGTTTTAACGCTATCTTGATGACATTTTTCTTGTTGTTAATTATTATAACGTGTTTTATCTCTGTAGTGTGAACGTAGTATTAGTCCGGTCTGACTTAACACCAACCAATTGATTTTAAGAAAACTCGTGGTCAGGAGGTGGAGCAACTAGTAAAAGTTGCAATGGAACTTAGTCCAGCGGAAGTGACCTACATTCAGCTACACCACGTTATCCACTGTGTTTTGATTATGTATAGAAGGTTAGCCTAGGCATAAAACTCCATTGTGAAGAATAACATTGAACACGATATTGTATATAATAACATCATATCAGAACCAAGATCTCCAAATATATGATCAATGATATGGTACATGTTCGTATGCATGACCTGGTACCGCACAATAAGACAGATTATATCAAACGAATTATTTATATCGCCATACGAATAACGTTCTGGTGTACGTTATCCGTATGGCGATATAATTGTATCGTCTATGACTTTCAATGCGAACACAGCTTCCACATCACGATCAATATGTGCACTTTTTTCGGAAAAATTCGCGAATGTGTTCACAGACGAGGCATTAACTATTGAGCAAATCGAACTTTGCTAGCTCCACTTGTGGGCCAAACTCCGAGTGCTATCGATGTCAATGCAACGATGATGAGCTTCCTCTCGACTTAACTCGTCTTTCAATCCGGGACCCGACGGGTTTCCCTCTGCTATTCTGAAAAGGCACATCGAAGTTTTGGTTACTCAGCTTCTTCACATCTTTCGAGCATCTGTTGATAAAGGTATTTTTCCATCCATCTTGCTGGAAAACAGCGAACATGTCCCATTCAATAAAAAGGGCAATAAGCGAGACGTCAATAATTACCTCTTCAGGCTCACTGTAAGCAGTACCTAAGTGACGATCAACACGGCTTTACGTCTGGACGGTCATCTGCGTGTAACCTGTTATGTTTACCATCCTACATAGCAGAGAATATGGAAAGTAGCGCTTAAACCGACGTTGTTTACACCGACTTATCTGCCGCTTTTGAACAGATAAACCACGATATCGCAATAGCAAAAATGGAGAGATTTGGAATAAATGGTAGTGTTTTGCAGCGGTTTCGATCCTACCTCACTGACCAAGAGATATCGGTGGTCATAGGAGAATGCCAGGTCCCCACATTCACTTCTACGTCTGAAATACCTCAAGGAAGCCACTTGGGACCGTTGATATTTCTGATATACTTCAATGATGTACATCTAATTCTGAAGACTCCACGATTGTCCTTCGCGAATGACCTCAAAATTTTTCGCCTGATTCGTTCAATTGAAGAGTGCAGATTTCTCCAACAGCACCTTCAATAAAGTCATGGGTGCGTTTCGACTTCGTCTCATCAGAAACCGACACTAACTTTTTGTCGGAATCCCTAAAACTAAAACACACTTTTTGTTTCAATCGAATGACTGGATTTGATCTTTTTCAATTAGATCTAAGGTTAAGATTCAAGATATAAATGAGGGAAAATTGCGATCAAATCATGATAATCAAATTTTAATAATAGAAGCAAGAGTTTTGATGTGTTAGAAGAAAATGTTTGTCTTCAAAACTCTCAAAATCATCTATAGGACATGTTACTAAAAATTAAAACTGCAAAAGTTTTATTGAAAATTTCGGTTTTTATGAATTGAAATATATTCATGGTAATATGTTCAAATTCCTTACACATAGGATAATATAAAAGATATTGCTTCGTTCTCGCGATACAATTCTGCAATTTACAAGAGTTTTTCTCTTATTTTAAATAGTGTGTAGGATGGTTCTAAATTTATTAAAATTTAAAAGATTAACTTGTCAATGGATCGGCATGGAGTTTTGTAGTCTTTCAGAAATTGAAACATCAAAATTTAAAAAAAATGCCGGACACTGGAATTCTCTGCCTTGTACTTTTCATTTTACAGGAAATTCACCAAAAAATTAGGGTGTTTCTTAAAAAATTGTTTTGATTTTATAACTGTTGCGATTTCGTTTTTTTTTTCATTAAAATGCCTTTAGAAATACTTCAGATAATTTGAAGGAGAACAGTTTATCTCAATGATATATACTACCAAGTACAATATTTCATATGGCAGCAACGGTATTTAATGTAAATTGCCCTAATCAAAGATAATACTGTTTGAAAAAGTTATAGTTTTATGTAAAAGTGCTCATAACATAAAAGCGAAAACACAAATTATGCACCCTGAAACATCGTTCACATTGTCCATAGGGTACTGCAGTGTAAAATAAAAACTACAAAAGTTAGAGAAATAAAAGTGGGCCTCTAAATTAATAAAATCCCGCTATTGTTCCTCGATTTTTAAAGTCATCTCCATAGTTGCGTGTGGTGAACAAATTTGATTGCGTTTTGTTTCTTAAATAATTCTGCAACTTTAAGTACATATATTGTGGTAATTATCCAGTAACTTCTAATTAAGTTCCCTTTTGGTTGGATTTCTTCCATTGTATGCTGGTATCTACGGTTGTGAAATGAGATTCAACTAATCCCATTCGCTTGGTAGATACTGCACAGTATTCCAAACAGAAATCTTTGCGATTTTGTGTGATTATATGATACGACAGCATGTAAAATATATTAACACATCGCTCACAGTACTCATAGTTCGTTCTAACAATTTTGCAATGGCAAAGATGAAAGCTGTCTATCACACATTATAATCAAAAATATATACATATTTAGCAAGATGTCAATCATGATAATTGGCAAAACGATTCCAGATGAAGTACGTTTCCATTCATTGGAAGATACGCTTTTACGTTACGAAATGGAATGGAATCTATTGACTCAGTCACCTTGTTGTATTCATTGAGGACTATCGCTATCGCTTTTTTCCTATCAAGTACCCGGAGAGTTGAGGGTGTCATTCGATTCAGCTTGTCGTGATCGGCAAATATCGGCTTAATTGTGTGGCTGGATATATGTAGAACTAATCTTTCGTAACATTATGCTAGATTTTCAAAGTATTATTTTTTTTTATTTCGATTATAGAAATTTTAACCTTAGGGTCATTCGCCTCTTTTCGGGTGATCTCTTTTGGAAAACTCTCTAAACCTATGTGCGGGATTGGGAATCGAAGTCAGGTGAACTCCGTACAAGGCAATCGATTTACCAACTGCGCTATGCCCGTCCCCATTGGTATTATATTTTCCAAATGTATATTGAAAGATGTTAGGAAATGCGGGAGACTCAATCGAGTGACAACAATAAACCAACATACGTTAGTTTATTGTTGACACAAAAACGTAATACGTTTTATTATCACTTTCCTCAGCGAAAGTGTAAGTGCCACCTAAACAAACCGAAAAAGGTTACAAAACACGCGGCATCATTCAAAGCAGAACTAACAACACAGTACGGCATTTAAAATGTGTCTAGACATTTTTGCCAGGACGGAATACATATATGATGTAGCCTAGTATGTTGTCCTAATTTCATTATGATCATCAGTAAATACCAACTGGACTAAACCAGTAACCAACCAGTAAGGCCAATTTGCTCTTTCGCTCGGGTGTCGTGTGAATTTGCGTCAGTTTGAAAACAGATTTGTGTTTCGAGGACAACTCAACCTTTCCCACTCGGCCACAATAATTTCGTGGAGATACGAAATTTGAACAGCCTTGACTGTGGTCATCAACACAAACAGCCGAAAAATTAAAAGCCAAATTAGATGTTGCTATATAGCACTTGTATGTTGTCTTCGTCATGCGCATATATTTATTCGATCGATATTATCATCGAAATTCCTGGCACGTGGCATTTAATCCTATAGATAATCTAGATAGTATACATGTCGTCTTACCTTTGAAATATTCTCCAATGATGGTCATCTAGATTACAGTATTCATCTTCTCATAGTGGGATCATGGATCATGGCCCGAAAATTATTATTAATTACCTCTAAAATTAAGGCTACAACCATTAACTGATTTCCATTTCCTTCAGAAATGTATTATTAGTGTAACAAATTAGCTCGGTTACAAATCTCGTCAAACCACTTCAAAGCAATGTTATTTATTTTCAAACACGATTTGTAAATCTTACCCAAACTAGCCTAATTGACTGATATTCTGCATTTTTTTTGCGATTCTATTTTCAGACATTTTGTACAGCACGTCACAAAATACCAGGCGAGCACATTCGCCACCGGTCGGCATCGGAAAAACAGTTGCGAGCGTCGCTTTGTTGTGCGCGGAAGAAAACAGAGTTTCGTTAAAAATAAATCCAACCAGAAATCAAGAGGGGTGAAGATCTCACGCGCGTCACCAGTAACAGCCGTCGTTTGTGAAGAAGTGTAAAGGAAAATCACTCAGTCACCTCCCTCTCTCTCTCTCTCTCTCGCTAGAGAAAAAGTTTAAACAAGTATCCCGTTCCGAATATCGCAGTGACTTTGAAACTTTTGCCATTCCCAGTTAGGAAGTGCGATTGCAAACAGCCCCTGAGTCCAGTGTTTGATTCCAGAACAATGTGGGACACCTTCAAGGGGAAGAAAGCCTGACACGACTAGTTTCGTGAGTCCGTGAACTCTGCAAGCAGCATAGTGATTGTAATTCTCTCCTTCCCTGCGAGGGGAGCTTTCAAAATCGCGCGTACCTATAGCAATTACGCAAGGATCTCAGACAAACGTTCGTGGATTGGCCAGCCCGGCACGTAATCGGCTTGATGAAAAGAAAACCAGTGCTAACCGAATTGAACCAACTCATAGCGATACCTATGTATTGCAGCAGGGATTTTCCCAGCACAGTGAGCAATTGTCAGCGGTACACCGCCAAGGATCCCCGCCTTAGATCTAGCCAAGTTAAGTTGTCGACGTTAATACGACCGGATAAGACCACCACCCGCCAGCCTAGTTGAAAGAGTCCAATCAATAATCTCCTAATAAACAGTGATTACCCACGGGTGAACACACCTACAAAGCATAGTAAGCGATACGTTGTGTGTCTGTGTATGTGCCGATCGAAAGCAAAGCCTACTGAAAGCGCATATATATAATAAGAGTGAAAGATCATTAGCCACGGAAGCGTCGTTGTTTATGAGCTACTCGCAACGGAACAGAAGATCGCACCAACCGGAGAACGACGTGTTCGATTAGTTTCGAGTTCTATTATCATTTCGCTAGACGCACATGTAAACAGAACCCTCCCGCGGAGGATTGTGACGCTACTGTTCGGAACCGTTCTCTCTAGCTATTTTGTATGTTTCAATATTATCACGTGCAAAGCCAACGATTTAATGTGTTTCGTCAACTGCCAACAACATTTGGAAACTCTTCCATTAGGATTGCTGTATTTAGGGTTTTAAATTGAATCGAGCAGATACAAAACGTGACAATACAGTACCGGCAGTCAGGTTCACCACCAACGGTCAAAGCGTGTTTGGCGCGCAACCATTTTTTTTTTTGGCTGTCGAACATTTTATAACAGAAACAAGTGGGACCACATCCCGTCGGAACAAAATTTATTATTAGTAATAACAAGTACGCGAGCAAAATGGTGGTCGAAATTCAGATCACCGATCCTAGCAATAAGAGCTTCATGGTTCGAAACAACACCGACAATCAGCTGAATAATAACAACTACAATAGTGATAACAACAATTACAACGCCAATGCTCGTTTTGGGAAGGAGGAGCTGGAGGCACTTAAAACGACCTTGCTCAACTCGAACGAGGTGACATTTTGTAATTTGTCGGACGATGAAAAGGATGAGGATCACCCAATGATGTCTCAGCTGACGGTGGTCGATGCCAAGCGAAAGAAGCGCCTGAATTCGGACAACTCGGAAGCGGATTCGATCCTTTCCTCCTGCCAGGAACCGGTGAAAAAGAACAAACCTAAAATCCCAGATGGTGGTTATGGCTGGGTGGTGGTCTTTGCATCGGTGATGATCTCACTCATTATGGATGGTGTTTCGTTCTCCTTCGGGTTGATGTATACCGAATGGTTGGACTATTTCGGAGAGTCTAAATCTAAAACCGCATGGGTTGGTTCGCTGTTTATTGCCGTTCCCTTACTTGTAGGACCAATAATGTCGAATCTAGTTGATCGATACGGTTGCCAAAAGATGACTATGTTAGGAGGTTTTGTCGCAACGTGCGGGTTCGCCCTTGCCTCAATTTGCACGAGTGTTGAACAGTTGTACTTCACGTTCGGTATCCTTGCTGGATTGGGTTTAGGAGTTGGATATGTGACAGCCGTGGTCTCGATCGCTTTCTGGTTTGATAAGAGACGAACGTTTGCGACTGGAATCGGTGCCTCCGGAACAGGCATCGGTACCTTCCTGTACGCCCCATTCACGCAGTGGTTGATTGAAATATTTGGATGGCGAGGTACTACTTTGATCCTTGCCGGAACCCTTTTCAATTTGTGTGTGATGGGTGCTCTTTTACGCGATCCAGACTGGATGATCGAGGAAAGCAAACTGGAAAGTCGCTCTCAAAGCATGCAAACCTTTTCCAACTCGAGCGTCTGCCTGGATGAACTGAAGAAAATGATCGAAACTGGTGTCCCACGAGAACACCTCTTGGATACGCTGGTAACTAACGTGAACACCGAAGCGAATCAAGTTATTGCGCCAGAAAATCCAGCCCTGTCAAAAAAATATCAAAGTGAACTAACACTGCCCACATTTTTAAAGCTCGATCAAGAGCAAGTTCAACCACACCCTCGAAGTGGCAGTCGCCGTTCCCTTCGACAAACTATCCTCGTTAAAGAAACCTTCCCAAAGTTGGAAGAACATCCATCACCGCCGAGCGAAGAAACAAAGCCTACGCATGCTACACTTGCTAGCTCCGAAACCCTAAACTCCCAAGAAAAAATATCCAGTTATGCCGAAAACGTCGATCCGGATCACAAAACATCCTTGGAAACCCTGAGCGTGGCATCGCTGGAAGAAGCCTACCTCAGTGCGCACCGTCAAAAGGAACTGCGTGACTCTCGGGCAGCTCTAAGCTCGTGGTCACTGGATGAGAAATCCGTTGCAGCGAAGGAAGATTTAGACGATCGGCGATCGTTCCGCAAAACTTCGCTGGATGTAGTGTACGAAAATGAAATCTTCAACCCGAATGTCAACACCGCCGTCACGCTTTTGGTGCCCAAGCAGAAAAAGCTGGAACCGAAGCACAATCTGAAACGATCGAACACCCACCCAACCCACCAGGCGAGATATTCTAACTTCCTGAAGGACATTCGAGTACACAAGAACTCGATTCACTATCGAGGGGCGCTGCTACATACGCACCGATACCGCTTGAAGGCGTCCTCATGTCCGAACATCTATCGAAACTCCATGACTACAATTGCGCGCGAAAAGGAAGAGGTGAGTGACGTTGTTTTGCTATGTGATTTTATTTATTTTTTTGGTACTTTGCGTTTAAGGGAGTGCATGGTAGTTTGTAGGTGGTTGGGATACCGGGCGTCTCCGTTAAAATTGAAATAATGGTGCTTGTAGAATTCCATCTGTATAGTTTTCCATTTCGGGTACCACATTTGCACATTATTACACTCACTTAGTACTTGCACAATTGGAGCTATCGTAAGAGCTAGTAGTTTCCTTGGTTACAGTTGCAATATTTGAATAATTATTATACCATCGAAACAGATTATCGTTGTGCCTTCTTGTGTCTGTCGGTCAAGAGTAAGTTTTTTCGTACAAATGTTTTGCAGATTTCGTAGACCGATTTGGAATGGTGTTGCATGTAGTACCTTAGAAATGGTTTCTAAATGCCCTCATTCCCCCGAAACGACATTTTCGTATGCAATTATAGGATGTTTATAATTCTCTTTGTATGTATCGGAATGCAATCTGTCCGGAATAGTGATACAACTGTTGTTTAAAAACCGAGAGCCAAAGTTGGCATATGAAATATCCTATCTAATTGTTGTTTATATTTGAAATGATTGGTGCTGGAAACAAATGCTCGAAGACGTTTTATTTAGAATTCAAACCGAAGTTTGCATGATACTTCCCTGTTTTAAAATGATTGCTTTATTTATGTTTTCGTTTGTGTCGGTCTGTGCATTGTCGAATTTCGAGATATAACTGATTGTCACTTGTTGTTAATTGTTTTCGATCAAGTATTCAAAAAAGAGAATTTATCTCACTCAAAAGAGTTCGTTATACTTTGTCCTCCAAATTGAATTGTTAACTCGAAAATTGACTCGTCATTAAATCATTCATCGAAATGTTGAACATGCTTGAATGACAAATAGCTCGAATTCTTTGCTGCTATACACAATTTTCCGAAGCACATCTAGACAGCTCCGACAGTCTTTCGCCAGTCAATCGCCTCTGACGGTCGAGGCCAAGCTTGACTGAAGGTTGATCGTGAGACAACGCGTGTCTAGTGTGTTTTTGTCTGCCAGAAACGTTTTGCTTTAAACAGTTATTTTTACAGAAGAAGATTTAATATTTTAATTGCCAAGGTTGAAAAATGGTGACATTAATCCAAACACACACTTTTTATATTTCCATTAAATGTAAAGATGTCATAGACTACAAGGTAAAACAGCAGCTGGGAGCGGTAAATTCACAGGATGTCTCATTTTCGTTCTTATGTGGCTGCGAGCTGAGTACTGGCTGTTCAAAATTCACCAATAATAAAAAATACGGTACAGATTTTCAGATAACAAATGTCACTTTGCTGAGATATCAGTTCTTACCCACCGCACAAAGAGCTTTACCAATCTGCTCATCTGACTTATTCCAACATATCCTTACTGATCTTCTCGAGCTAGTTTCTGCTAGCATTTCACAGAAATTGAAAAACCAATTCAATAAAAGTATACTCCAGAATGTGATTAGCAACTTTTCCGAAACCTATAACTTGCTAGAATTTTTTACAAAAGTGTTACTACGATTTCAAGATAGAAAGGTAACAGTAATCACAGAAATTTATTAATTCTGTCAACACTGTAAATAAGCCACCAACACCTTCGTTTTGATCTTACATATCTCAGGACCCGTAGTTTGGAAGTCAAAATAAAAAATTGCAATTGCCAAAACTTCGTTTGAAATCATTCTACGAAGTGAAAATGTTACACGATTAAATCAATTTTTAAGAAGGAACCTAAAACAATTTATAGGCTAATAATTCTAAACCAAAGTTAAAATTCTGATACTGCCACAGAAAATCCTTGCTTATCGAGATTCAAATAAACGGTGGTTTATTTACGTGTTTTGTATCTATCAAGGCAATTGATTGGGCAAATGCAATGAAAATGTGATGATATCAGAGTGGTCAAATCTCATTGATAGGTAACTTGAAATAGTTTTTCGACTACCCAACTAAGTTCGTCTGATTCAGAAAATCATTCTGAAAAATTCTGTCGAAGACACCAAGTCTTTGCAATAAACATATTCTGAGATATTTGGGATTGAAACGTACGTGTTTGGTGGTACATTTGCAGTGTTGACAGAAATAATAAATTTCTGCGGTTAACCCTTTCGCCTTAAAACCGTAATATCACTTGTATCAAAAATCCTAGCTAGTTACGGTTTTAGCTAACGTTGTTCACCACATTTTGGACAAACTTTTTATAGGATTAATTTCCCATACTAATTTCCATACAAACTTTAAACGCCATGCTCAAATTCGGGGGTGTAACCAACTGTCCCCAAAATTTTCGCAGTAATTGGGGACAACAAAAGTAACTGAAAAATTGCTGTGCTGGAAAATGGCATACGTCGAGGTACTCTAATGCTTATGCTTTAATGAGCAGTATACTGCTCATAAAGGCGTAAGAGTTTCATATGGATTTTTGTCGAAAATGATTTATCTGTTGGATTCTGCATCACCACTGAATCACAATGCACAAATCGATTACAAGGTTTATTTATAAAATATCGAATAATATACCCAAACCAACTACCAAATAAAATTATCTTAACCATACGGTGCAACGAATATGTAAATCTTGAACAGCGTTTTTCTCAGCTTGCTGTTTTTCAATATGGGACTCTTACGCTTTTATGAGCTGTATTAGTAGCATCTTGACGAATTCGGTCATAAATCGGCAGGCCCCTGTAGCTCTTGATGAATCAGTTTGTGCAGCTTGTGAGTTCAAAACGAAAACAGAGACTTCGTGACCTCGGCTGCATATCTCCTGACCCTAATAGTTTTTTCGCACTTGATCGTGGAATTTTCGAAAACTAATTTTAATTTCGTTTATGCAAGTGTTTAAGGCAAGGTTCGTTCGAATTTGTTATTTGGAAATCTGTATAGGTTTTAAAATCTGTGCAGGAAAATTTGATTAATCTGTGTAGCTTGTTTTGATTCTTATTGTCTCTTTTCACGAAACACGTTTTCTTGAGCTACTACTAATTGATATTATGTTCGGATTAGCATTTACAAGGGGCGAATCCAGAAACAATTTTCTAGGAGTCTGAAATTTCGATTTTGAAATGAACAGTGTACATAACGTAATGCATTGATTTAATAGAAATCATTGAAAAACTTTGTTTCAAAATGCAAGATGGTTACTTCCGATACAGCAAAATTTTCAATCGCCTCAAAATTATGGATATTGTTGGAATGTGATTGATGAATAGATAACGAATATCGATATCTGAATTGTTTAAAAAATTCAAGATGGCGACCTTCCGATTAAGCAAAAGCAATAGAGTTATCGAGAATATTGTTCAATCCGAAGTCGACATTTGGGATTGTAAAATGGCATCAAATATTGATTTTTATTAGCTAATCACCGAGTCTGTTTCAATAACATCTATGAGGTTAGAGCTATCGTAAAAATTGCTCAAGCGGAAACCACCATCTTAGGTTTTCAAATATCGTTAAACATCACTCGTCAATCCGGTTCCAAAATTTTTCGTAGAGTTAGGATTATCGAGAACCGAAATTTGCCATCTTGGGATTTAAAATGGTGTCACACATTTATTTCCGCCATCTTCTCGTCAAGGCTCATTACGGAGACAACGAATCTTGATCCTAATAAAACAATTTATTCCCTAAAAGAATGCAATTATAAATTTCCAATAAAATGTAATTTCAAATTTCAAGTTTCACAATTTCGCAACTTTTCTACATACACTTAGCAATCCAGCTTCAGCTTAAATTTTCTAGCTATGCTGTCTATTCCGAACGATCGTACCCTGCATATGATGATTGATGTTAGTTCATAGTTAGGCGGAGACACTGAACGGAGCCAATTGAACATGTCAAATACCGGAGCCAAACGAGTATGACGTCATATAACATTTTCTCTTTGGATGTATATAAAGAAGGTATTGTGATTATGGTGATAATTATTTTACATTTTTCTTGTGTTATCGAGCATAGAGAAACGAAAAAAAGTATATTTCTTATGTAGTACAGAGAGATATTCGTTCAAGTATAAAACCACATCATATCTTCGAATTCGTTTCGCTACATGTAAAACTCTGACTCACGACGTGAATAATGAAACTGTTAAGCTTGAACATTTGCATGGGATGCCAGTGTTTTCTTCCTGAAATAAGAGCTGCAAGTTTTCCAGCTTTTGTGTGCGCCCAACTATGAATATAGTAACTATAGATTGATGTTGTTATCCGAATCGAATTTAGGTATAAATTATTACCTCAATGCGTACACTGACCTATGCCAATAATAACTTAGCCTACTGAGCGCGGCGTTAACGCGCACCACGGCGCACAGTAGCGCCTAGCTGGACAAAGCCTAAAAATTTTATTTTGGTCTTTTCATAATTTATCTTTTTTTCTGGTTGTAAACAGATTGAATAGAATCAAAATATTAAGTTTTAAGGGCGAAAGTTCGACTTTTTACAGAGCTTCTAAGGTGGAATGGATGATAAATTCTGAAAAAAACTGTATTCAAACCTAATAAATATATCTTTTAGTAAAGATTCCGATTAGGGTTGAAGATCGACCTATTTAAGATTTGCGATTGCTGAAAAGGTGGACTGAATTTCAATATAAGAAATGCCAAATGGATCTTACGCTGCTCACAGTTTAGATTAATGTCTATCGCAGCAAATGAGGTCGTTTCTGTTCGTTATTATAAGGTATATGGTAATGAGGTAAAAAGGTAAGCAATTAACTTAAATGTCATGAAGCACTAAAAACGAGTCAATTCCATGCGCACTTGCCGACGGGAAAGTACCTCGGAGTGCACCGCTAGGTCTCTGTCATTTTGAAATGGGTCATTGGAAAATCGGCAGAGCTAACACCTCCTACATCCCGAAATCAAGTTGTTTGCATGAGGAAGCCAGACCATATGCAGAAATTTTTTTCTCATAATGCCACTGCCGGCCAGTGGGATTTGAAAGGTTAGCAGACCCGCACATCCCAGTCTATAGTGCGAATGTGGACTGTAGCATAAGCTGCCACACTGATGGCGTTGGCTCTTTCGTTATCCACAGCTTGCTTGTGTTCTCGAAGCAGGACTTTGAATTTTTGACGGGTTTTGCTAATACACACTACGTGGCCATCTTTAGAAGGGATTTAGTAGATTTTTGATCGACAGGAACCTTGCCCTTGAGGTCTTGAGAGTGTTTCCCAGACCCTTGACCTGTAGAACTCCTGCCACAACAGAATAAATTTAACAGTAGAGAAGAAAACGGAAGGAAAACTGCCGTTTATAGATCTAGTTGTCACTAGAAAAACAAACAATACACTAATGTTCGGGATTTACCGTAAATCGACATCCACGGATCGAGCCATTTCAGGCCTTGAAAGTACTCGTGGAACCTGAACACGTTTCAAAGGAGGGGGACGAAATATCAAAAGAAGCTGTATTGAACAGGTATGAAAAGGAATTTGGGAACAAAATTTTAAGACGTTCGAGCCGGATAAAAGAGAGAACAGAGAATCTGCTTACCGTTTAACCAGAAAAATGACCAACCCAGTTCAATCCACTAAATACACCATGGTTATCATGTCACATACAAAAGCAGTAACACACTTAAATCGCATCTTTGTGAGTGTAAACTAAGTTCTTAGACTAGCAAAACTCCATCCCCAAATAATAAAGACATACATGCATAGAAATTTTAAGTTTTCTTTTTTTGCTAGGGGAAAATTTGCCACGGTGTCTTTGTCGAACAACTTTATTCAAAACAATTCGGCATCTGTAAAACTTCGGGATATGAAAGAATGGATTTTTCCCTTTCATTTGAAAGTAAAATGAAAATATTTTGTCGGGGGTTCTAGAACAACTTTTTATTTTAAAGTTTTTTGATTGAAAACTTAAGTTTTTTACAATTGGCTTAAATTCAAAGCTCTATATTTGAATGAACGAAAGTAGACAGTTCGAGTCATTGTAATAAACGACGGATTTTATGGCAATTTTGGGTTGAGAATCCTGTTTCCCTCTCGCAGGTTGATGGGATTGACGGTATTGTAAACATCATCAAGCCACACTATATTCAATAGAGTTATCTAAATATAAGGACCTTCGCTCTTTTTAGTTTTTATTTGCACCAAGTTCTACTACTAGAGGTTAATTAGTTCTCATGTTAATAATCCACCAAACATTATGACTACTGAGGATTTGATTTATATAAGAAGCCCGCTTCAAGATGTTGATTACAATACGCCTCGATAGTGGTGTGTCGAGGAGGCCGGGAGGGCTGATATGAGCCTTTTGTCTGTTCTATACCTTTCCTCTATTCACCAGCTCATAACCAACAATCAACCAGTAACAAATAGATAATTGAGAAAGGATGTGCTATGTGTGGTGATTGGCTATTCAAGTATTAGTAGTGTTTGAAGTACTAATGTATGTCTCATGTGATGATCATAACTTCAGCTGTATCTTGTACCTATCTAATCTATTACGTCTTTCATATATTGTCTTTTATTTCTTCTTTTCGAGTCCTATACTACCATTCTACACCCGCCTTCAGCTGAATCAACAACGATGGTGATAGTGAACGTCTTAACACTCACACATTCTCAAACGCGGTCTCAGCGGGAACCTACAAAAATGCCATCGTGCACGCGATTACGAATCGGTCACGTCCGAAAGCCTATCCTTGATCCTAGAAGCCTAGGTCCATGCCTTCAGCTGGACCAATTAAGAAAATACGCCCATACCTATTAGACAACACGTCTCATGGCGACATGACCGGGAACCCTATCGATATAAACGATCCCACTCTCTGCCAGAATTCAAACCGCGCGCTGAAAATTTAATATCAGACTCACGGTTCGCGCAACCATTCAAGAACACACGTTACAAAATCACGTCAGCGCACAAACGTTAGAGCCCCTCGCGATTTTCCAAGCAACCTACGAACTCGCAAACATGATTACACCCCGGTGATAAGGTGAAAATCTCAGCACTCATAAACTTACCAACACGATCTCAAGTGTCAACCTACAAACTCCCGCGCTCGCGCCATCATGAATCGGGATCGTCCGGAAGTATCTATCCTCGGTACAAACAATCTAGGTCCTTGTTAATTATTAAAAAAAATAATAAAATTGAAAAATAACTACCATATCCACTAGACAAAACGTTCCATGGCGACATGACCGGAAACTCTAGTGGTATGGGGTAACTCTCTCCCTGTCAGAATGTGATCCGTACACCGAAAACTAAAGATCAGAATGACGGTCCGCGAATATATAAATCGCCGCAGGATTTCAAAATCGAATTTATACACGCGAAGTCACATACACGCGAGCACACTGGACAAACACGTCAACATACGAACGCTTAAGCCCTTCGCGATCATCTACGCACACCTATGCCCGCGATCGCGTAAACTTGATAACACTGCGACAATTGTATGAACGTTTTAGTACTTACGAAGTTACAAACGCGATCTCAAACGCCAACCCGCAAATGCGCGATCATGAATCGGTCACGTCCGGAAATCTTTAACCTTTATTCTAGCAATTTAGGTCCATACATTCAGTTGGACCAATCAAAAAAAAAATAAAGCTCATATCCACTAGACCACGCGTTCTACGACGACATGATTGGGATCTCTAATGATATGGAAGAGCCCACTTCCTTCTGGAATCTGAACCGTACACAAAAAATTAAGTATCAGATTCACGGTCCGCGCGCGATCATTCTAGAACACACGCGAATATGCGAAAGGCACACGGTTATGAAATAGAATTTATGCACGCGAAGTTACACGTTAGCACACGCGACATACAAACGCACACGCGATCGAGCACATTAACGTACAAATATTCGAGCCCTTCGCGATGATACACGCGATTCCGAGTCCCTACGCCCGCACATGCCTGAACCGTACAAAGAATATCACATTCAGAATCACGGCCCGCTACAATTGGCCTATTGCAGTGTTTTATTGGGCGACATTGCCTGTCTCGTCTGCAAATTGTAGTATGTGATTCTGACGGGGAGCCCTTCCGAGAACCTAGCTCTACAGCTCCAGTAGGACAACTCTCGAAAAAAAAAAATTGGGTTGAGAATCCTGTTTGTCTTTATCAACATTAAAAGAAAGATGATTGATAACTAAAAAAGCTCTTCGAGTTTTGGATCCATGTTTGTTATCTTTTGGGGTAAATTAATTTCATCAGAATTTATAGATGCAAATTTTTGCTTGTCCTCAAATTTCATTTCCAAATCAAACACACTTCACATAATATTAGAAAATAGAACAAAACCAAGTTTCATAATTTCTTTCGTGAAGAAATTCCGGAGTCGTTACTCGTTGAACACGGATCCCAACAGAAAACGAACAAGAAAATATCAGGCTGGACCATACATTCAGTAAATTCTCAAAGCAATACAAGTCTGTTTATTGAAGATTTGCCTCATTATATGGGATAAGAGCAAAGACAACATATCAAGAAGACAGAGTTGCCAGTTCAGTTCAGAATCTGAAGACATTAACAGCAACACGTCTTTCGGGTAAAGGTGATACCTTCTATGTCTACTTTTGTATTGAGATCACTATCTTCGTACAATAGAAAAAAACCTTTATTTCTCATTTACTATTGCGATTTCTGTTCAATGTACAGACATTCCCAAAAGTTAACAAACTTGAACATAAATCTCATCGAATTATTTTTCTATCCTTCACGAAACTGTCAATCAGAATTCTCAATCGAAATCAAAACAAATGACTGAATATCTAATCGAGTTTGATCAAATATAAAGTTAAAATTTAGGCCAAATATATCCCACAAGATGGTAACGAGCAAAAAGGTTGATTCAAGATTACATCAAGCATACTCCAGAATGAGTGAAGAAAAAAGAAGAAACAATATCTGTGACAGAAAAAAAAACTATTTCATTTTGCTGCATTCCCCGGCATCTTTCAAAAGAGTCTTAATTTCGTTCAAATTTTATCTACTGTGCTCCTCCATGCTCCTAAAATATCATAGGTGCGCATAAAACGGTGGAATCTGGAATTGCTTATGCTTTTTACGCTTAAAGGTGGGATTTTGCTAGCATTCAGGTTCTTCTGAGAACACTGTTAAAATAAGGCAATCCATTTTTTTACAAATAAAAATGTTTTTGGAATAAAGCTTCTTAACCAATAGGCTCCGTGCGAATCTAGAAACTTTGATAAAAATGTAATAGCTTTCTCTGGCGATTTTAGATCGCGATGTAGTTTTCTACAAAGTTGTACATAATGAAATTGTCCATCAGATTCTCACTTTTGGTAATATTTGAATGTCTAAAGTACTACCTAGTGGCAAAAATGTGAACCAGTTTCATTGAAAAACCCAAGTTTTCAAATGAAAAACCTTTAAAATAAAAAGTTGTTCTGGAGCCCCCGACAGCATATTTTAATTTTACTTTCAAATGAAATGGAAAAGCCCATTCTATCACATGTTGAAATTTTAGCGATGTCGATTTTTTCGAATAAAATTGTTCTACCAAACACACCGTGTTCCCACTGCGACCACTATTCAAGTTATCTTTTGTGGCTGCCCCTGTTTGTTCTACATGTTACAAATTACCCGAATCCAATGTAGTTGGAGGCGAGTTGTTTGTTTGTTCACATGTGTCGTCCCAACTGGGTAGTACATTATTAATGTAGCTAAGGATCCGTTCGGGACAGGTATGCCATAGCTCGTGAGGCGTCATAAGATGCCTTCCGAGGTATCGCTCCCTACGAAGAAATAGTACTGCACAATGGCAGAGAATATGTTCCGAGTTCTCGGGCTCGTAGTTACAGAATCGACAATTTTAAGTTACTTTAACTCCTAGTTAAACTAAATCAAACCGCTATTAGTGTGTTTTCAACTTCGAAGCTTATCCGATTTACAATAGACCTAAATGTGCTGGATTCTTTTGTGCAGGTTGCACGTTCTAGTTTCTTTCCGAAGAGATTTATTTTCTTATACAACAGCGATACTGGACTCCATTATTGTCAGTTTATTAGCTAGAATTGACGCAAGCAAAATTCACATGTTTTAATCTTATTAGTGCCATACTATTTCACTGATTAGTCAGCCTTCAATCAGTGTCAATATATTTGTATCGTTTCATAGAAGCAGTATAACAACAAAATTATTTTGGACAATATAGCGCATTGCGCACATAATAAGTGCGACTGAAAGTGCGGAAACGTCAATAGAACTGCGCCTTTACATTGAATCGTCTTGGTGTCTATTACGCACTTATGTATTATCCAACGAGAAATAAGTGCGCCTCATACATGAAAACGATTCAATGTAAAAGCGCACTTTTATAAGAAAAATCGCACTTTCATGGAGTCCAGTTTTAAATGCCACGAATAATATAAAATCCTCTTGTTTAAGCGATGCGAATCGAATGCCTTAACATTCATACTGGCAATGAACAGAGGTAGCGACCGCAGTTCTATCGAATGAGCCCAAATGGGTTGTATGCAGGCATCATAATTCTCATTCATCTACACAAGGACAAAATAATTACATGTTCTTTCCGAATAATGTGAGCTCGCAATCTTCAGTTTCCGTAAACCGAATGTGAATAACTTTTCAATTCATTATGTTTGATAATCACTCATTTCTCACCAGAAGTATAAGATAGTTATTTTTTCGTGAAGATGAACACAAGTTCATCCAGTGAAGTGAAACATTGTGTATTGTGTTTACCCAAAGGAGACCTGGAGAAGTGGTAATATTATCCGGTTTCGTGAGCAAAAAATAACGGTGACCGGGAGCGTGAAACAACCCTACGCACCTATTTTTCAGATATATCGGCAGAGCTACTTGAACGAAACAAATTTGGACCTAACAACAGATTTAGAAGAAATGCAAAACGAGCGTAATTTTAAGAATAGTTCATATTTTTGTTTTGTTAATTGACTCGATTCACAGGAAAACATCTTCTAGAGAACGCACAGAGGAGTAACTAGAACAAATTCTTGGCCAAAAACCAAAATATTTTTTTTCGATTTTTCTGTTTCGTTATATTTTTTGTACATACCTAAGAACCTACTGTATAACGTGGCAAAATTAGGAGTATATCAAAAATTGTTAAAGAATTTTTGAATGTATGCCCAATGGTGATATTTTAAGGGATATTTTAATCGTTTTCGTTATATATTCAGCAAAATCGTTTTCTAGTGATGATGACTGTATTAAATAAGATAATATTATTACAAACGTAGTTCAACACAACCGTTTGTTTAACTTCAGCTTAAAACTAACTAAAAAGTAGACTTGCTGTGTATTGCACCAACTTTAAAAATACCTTTTTTAAACATTTTATTCCAAATTTGAATGATAAAAAAGTTACATTATACGGCTAGATCCGGCAAAGTTGCTGAAGCACTATTACAAAACAAGATTTCAGCTATACAAAAAATATTCGAACTCTTCCGATCTTGTCCGATCCACCAATCCCAAGCGATTTGAAAATATTGAAATTTTTACTAATTTGAGGTACACCGAAATGCTGTAGGGTCAAATATTATGTTTGCCAAAATATATCTCTATGAAAATATGCACAGGCGTTCCTTTTCTTCTCCCTTTCCCACTGATCAAATGTTTATGCAACTGGAAAAACAAATGTATTCACAAAGATCACCTAGAAATTACTAGTATTCGAAAGGATATAGAAAATTGGCTTCTGCACTGGTAGGTGGGTAGATGCCAAATTGTTCCAAAAACTAGTAATTGTCTATTTTTAGTTCATATTAAGGCATAATAACAACAATTGCAGCAACAAACTGTGGAACGGGGTGAACAGTGCTCCGGAGCACGTAACGAAAGCTAAGAAGAAACAGTCATAATGAATCACTTAAATGGTAATCATAATACTGATAAATGGTAGTCCTCAAATGACAGGTGTAAGTCCGTTAATGCGTATGAAATAATACATGTACTTTCTGTATAAAACTACAATCGCTTTAGGACACGTGTTAATATGATTAATTTAGCTCAAATTTTGCACAATTTTTTTATACCTTGATTGATTTTTGCAAAAGTATTAGCCACACTAGGGGCCATGTCCATATTGTTCACTTTTAACGATTTCCCATTGGGAATTACCAAACCACAGCGTTAGCCACCCTATCAATACGGGTATCAAACATCTTAGAATTACACGTCTAGATCATCATAGTCTAGCTGGCCACATTGATATCGATTTGGGATCATCCATAAATGACGTAGCATTTTTTGAATGATTTTTAACACCCCCTTCTCCATCGTAGCATTTCGTTACAAATCTCTAAATACCCCCCTGGTAATTACGTAGCTTGACGGTAACCCTGCCCCCCCCCCTCACCACTGCATTTTTTTTTAAATTCTATTCTATTCCCCTTTAAAAAAGCTACGTAGCATGACATGACCCCCTACCCCCCTGTCGTCACACATCATCACAAAATACAAAACTCCCCCCTCCCCCATATAATGCTACGTCATTTATGGATGATCCCTTTCGACAATTTTCGACACATTCAAGTATCCTGACGTAGCCGAAAATTAGTGCACTATATACCTTACTCCTCACATTTCAAAATGACAAAAGTTTTTTTTTTAATTTAAGCTCATAGCTCAGCACCATTTACTCTATATAAACAAATGTAACCAGATAATCTCACTTCCTAACACATACTTAATTTTTATAATCGCTTTCAAAACAAAACCGCAGTGGGCATTTCAAAGCAACATAAAACCTCCCTTTTCTCTTCATTTTATCTTATCTTATAAGATAAAAGAGTTTTGACAACATGATTGATGATATTATGGAAACCATTACGGACCATTAGATATAATCAGATAGGATGAGGGCAATACTCACACTTTAGTTTGCTATGGAACATATGTTTCCTCGAACTGTTACATATTATCGGATATGAACTGAGGTGATTGTGCCCCATTTTATCCTATTAGTCAGAGCAGAGACATACACTATTTCATTGATTAGGCCTATTATCAATTAATTGCGTTTTAATTAAAGTCAAGATCCGTTTTTTCGATGCTATTACATTTAGTATTTAAAACCTATACTGCCATTTACTTAACTACCCATGGTCGCATATTTGTCCCATTTTCTATGGGATTACCTATCTTAATGGGACTGATTTGCGATCATGGGCAATTAACTGTTTGTTATACGTTGTCAGATAGCTGCGTTTCATTTGCGTAGCATCGATCGTTGCGCCATCTTCAAACGTTTGTTTAGTTGGTTTTAGTCGCTCGTTTCATTTCAATTTGGCAGTAACCTGAACTTCTATTACCTGTGGTATGCCAATTTACTAATCTAAAATGAAAATTTTGAATTACTCGTGTTCGAACGAAGCGAAAATTCGAATCGAGCGTCTCTCTTTCCATCATATCATTTGAGGCAATAATGCGTTGAACGGAGATAGCAGAAACTACTAAACTAAATTTAACATAATTGGTTTTAACGTAAGTGCCGCATAACAGATCGATACGGATAAGTTAAACGGGAACAATCGTGCGATAACTCGCCCCTTCGAACCTGCAATCCTTTTTACTCCGGCTTAATCTAGTAGCCATTAAGCTATCCCTGGGCTATGAAGTCGCAGAAAGAACATTCGTGATTTTCGCATTGGCGACAACGAGGCTAGTCCGTGAGTCAAACCATGGTTTGGTTTGGGAGGCGGACTAGTATCGTTGACATAAAAATAAATGAAATTTTCATCTATATTTAGTTATCGCTGGACAATAAAGGCTGTCCCCAAAAAATCGATGCTCGAAAAGTCCTAGTGCTCAACCCTAGAATGAAAGATATGCATATAGGAAGCCCTTTTGTAGAATAAATCAATTTTCTAAAAAATCATCTAGATGGTCCGCAAATTCAGTCGACGAAAAATTGCTGTATATAAGATCAGTGCTGGAAATATTTTCAGAGCATGATTTAGCATACATGATACGTTCTTTGGTAGACTATAATTTGAAAATAGTTGTGCTTTAAAAAAGTTGCGAAAACCGCTTATATGCGACAATTTGGCACAGAAATGGACACTTTTTCATAAATCGCATTTGCGGACCTTAAAAATTGATTTATTCTACAAAAATGCTGCAAATATGCATATCTTCCATTCTAGGGTTGAGCACCACGACTCTTCGAACATCGATTTTGGGACATGATAATACAGGCTGTAGTTGTTCTGATATCGTCTGGCGCCATTTGATTTAGTTCAATATCCGTCGGAAGTCGATGGAATGCAGAAACTCGTTTATTATGCTCAAACTTTTGAAGATTCTAAGCTTTCTATTTGTAGTTAATTGGTTTAAGGACATGCTGAATAGAGCCACAAGGTGACAGCTAAAATGGCCGCCGTCGTTTCTGCTTCATCTTTTTATTTCATCGTCAAAATCACAACATTGCATTGGCGCGCAAGACAAAACCTTTTGTAACTTGAATGTCTTATATCAGATTACTTAGAAATTGTATCATTGTATGCAGGCATGTTAGCACAAGCTGATGAATAGATTCTCTTCACGGAATTTTGATTCGTTTGGGAAATTTGCACCTTTTTATTTTTCAAAACAAATGAAACACGTGGTGCAAAAATCAGTCAGCTGATTGCTGAACGATACGCTTGTGTGCGTGCCATCTCATATCGGTATAGTACTTTCTAACCGCACACAGATGCTGCACATAACCCGAACATAGCCGAACATAACCGAACCTTTGTTGTGATTTTGGCATCGCTTCACCTTAAGGTAGGTCATCAGAATTTAGTATGTCAGAAAATGCCCCGGTTAGATCTCGGAAGTAACCATCATCGCTCTATTTAGAACAAATTATCCGATTTAAACATTTTATATGTTACGTATTGTTGCTCTGAGTTTTCCAAATTTAAAAATAATACGATTTTTGCTCTTGCATGGTGTAGGCTAAATTATATCAGGGTTCTCGCAAAATTTGTTCCGCTTTAATAACTCTACGCTTGTAAACTATTTTGGCGACAGTTTTTTTTTTTTTGAAAAGTAATGCTTTATATCACCCGGTAGCTATTTTAACTAAGTTTTAACGTTGGTTATTTTCTCAAATGGATTATGGTTATGCTAGTTATGTTTTCGTACAAAGTGACTCAAAACTACTACTACTACTATTACTACTCCTCCATTTACAGAGATGGTACGACGGATTCATCGATGCAATGAAGACAATGTTCGATTTTTCATTGTTTTTAGAGTTCCGGTTTGGCATGTTGTCGTTATCGATCCTACTTCTGTTTATATGGTAAGGAAGCCGAAAAGTTTGCCATGTGTTCCTTAGGGCGCAGATTCTTGAAATTTGGCGATTTAGGTGCACTAGTTAGGGCGATCCAAATATCAAAACTAGTTTCATTCGATTCATACGAAAGTTACCACACGTCTAGAACGGGATTAAATGTTCAGATGTAGGGAATGAGAGGAACATAGAGATTTATAAACCTCTATCGGCCCGGTTCCGATATGTTTCATCCAAACTGACAGTTAACCTTTTGTAAGATACATCCGTCCCATTGACACAAGTAAACGAATCGTGAAAACCTAACTTTATAGGGTGATATGTGTATTTTTGACAATTTTCTACAACATTTCATCCATATCAAAATTTATTGAACACGCCGAATTTCGAGAGACTCGCTTTTCTAACCTTTCATTCCTGTATTTGTTTTCACAAGTCAGAAATTTGAAAAATATATATCTGACGATCCTAGTAAACCGTTTCGCATTTCTTCAGGTACATCATTCCCTACTTCTACATCCCCGACTACATGCTGCTGCATGGCTACACTGAGCAGGAAGGAGCGAACATGATTTCGATCGTCGGTGTTGCCAGCACAATCGGTATGGTCGGTCTCGGGTGGCTCGGTGATCAACCCTGGGTAGATGTCACCAAGTATTATGCCGTCTGTTTGGCATGTGAGTGTTACACTGTACTTGTAAATGTGATAAAGCAGGAGACGGAGCATGTTGGTACACCATTTCAGGATCAGGAGACATTGTGCTGACAACCAAGACAGTTTGACTAAGGGGCTGAATTCGAGAATCTGTGGGGAAGATGACGTCGAATTGTAATCGTTGTAGGTTTAATGCATTTTACACAGCTATGGAACGATTCGACATAGCTTATTTTCGAGATAATAGATTCGGTTGTAGACCTTTCATGTGAATTTTGGTTTCAATTTGTATACGAAACATACTATTTTATATTGTTTTCTAAGATAATAATAATTTTTCAAAAATACGTTCCAAGAAGAAAAAATTCAATCATAAAGAAAATATATATTAGAGATCCCACTGTTCGATTTTCTATAGAACTGTAAGTGACACTTAAGGCGCCATCTACACACTTAGAAAAACTGGAAATTACATATGACGTTAACAATATTACGACGTATTTGTCTATTTCATAATAGAATTTTACATGCTTTGACATGCAAAAAAAAATATTGTGATTCGTTTGATGTAAAACTCGGTTGAAGAAACTGGAAAGTTGTGAGCGACACATATTTTTACTTGTTCTTGAATGTAAATTCAAGTGAATTGTGACACTGCTTTTATGTTACATCTTGTGAGATGTAAATATTTTTAAGTGTGTAGTGATGAATGGGTGTGTAAATGCGCCCACAACAAACTTGATAAAAGTTACTGCCCTTTTCACGCGATCATAGTAGGTAATGGAAAATGCGCACGATATGTGCTGATTTTAGTATACCCAACCGCCACCGTATCTGAAGAATTGTACTTATTCGGTGTAACTTGTGATTCCTTACAGTGGGGTCTCTAGTAAATATTTACTTTATGATTCAATTCACCATCGTTCCACCGTCTGTTGTAATATTTTAATTGTCGTTGAGCGAAGAGCGAATTACCTTTCTATTCCTCAATCAAAGAAAATTTCTATTCTGATTTTCGGTATGAGCTGTCAAAATCTTTTTCTATCTATTGCTTTCTATCGGATAACAAATGAAATTAGCTTGCCCATGCGCTGCAATGAAACCACCATTAAAAATTAAAAATAACTCGACTATGCTTGATTGTCGGTTATGTGCTAGCAATACTATATAAACGGAGGTGTTAATCCTACAGGACAAATTTGACTACTTTTTCGATAATACTAAAAACTACTACTACTTTCGAAAAAAAATCCTTGTGTTATGGTATTACGACAAATATCAAGATAAGCTAAAATACCAAATTTTATATTATTGAACAATTTTTTACCTTGCCCATCCTGAGTGAGGTTTTCACAACTATGGGGAAATAGCACCCGAATGGTAGTCATCCTTATTAAAATATGAAAAGTTTTGGAGCATTGTGTCCGCAATGTCTCCTATATTTTATAAAATCTTTGATTTAGGGAAAATCACACATTTCTAGCAATTTCATAAATATATAAACATAGAATTCGAATGGAACCTTTATCATCATAGACAGAATGCAACAAGTTATGATTTACTTATATGATTTCGAGATTAATCGTCAAAAAGTACCTAAATTTTCTGTATTTTGTCGATAACAAATCTACATCAATTTGGTCCCTGAGGGTAGACAAGTTGGATTTGATTGTTTCGCGTTGGACTCGTCACGCCTGGATAATCCCATCGATTATTCATACAACACTTTTTGATCCCAATTACAGTTGCAATTTTTATAATCAGTTTCACACGTGGATGTTGAAGTTTGTTCCATTGCGAATAGTATGTGGTACATTATGGATACTTTTGAAGAATGTACAAAACATCAATTATAATTGCACAATATGTTCCTTTACATTGTTCGGGAGTGATTGGTTGATGATTCAGTATGTCGCCTTAGGAGCCGTACAGAAATCATGTAGCTTTTATTCGGTGATTCTTGACCCCTACTCTCCCCCTCATAGGTTTTAGTTACAAAATTCCAACCCTGCCCCGTCACACGGCCGATCGATGAAAAAATAATCGATGTTTTGTATGATTCTTTTAAATACAATATGTCCTTACAAGATTTTTGACGGCTATTTTCGGAAATATTTTCGTGTTTCTTGACCCTAACACTTTTAAGAAAAAATCGTTATGGAACTCCATATGGGCTAAAACAAAGTTGGGAATGAAATGGTTAAAACGTGTTTGTGTCTGAACTCTTAATTTTAGAAGTATTGTTCGTTGAAGAAGTGATAAATTGATCTGTAAGTGATAGGGTAATTTGAGGAGAGATGCCGCACATTTCTAAAAATCGATTCTGCATCAAAGTAAACCATTCAATATTTGATGAAATCATTTTTATCAACTGCGACAAGTTTCTAAAAAAACTGGGAAATGATTTTTGTCATGAAAAAATCATGAAATTTCCACGTCATTGCGGGAGAGATGCTGCATGTGCGAGTGAGACGCCGCACCGTGGTCACAAACTGGAAAGTGGTGAACAAAAGAATTTTGTAGCTCTCGTTGATGTTATTGTGATTAGGTGCCTTCAGCTGAGTTTCATGAAGTTTGATTACACCTATAAATCGTCTAACACTTTCACTTTTCTTAAGCGGATACTACCATTTCTAAAAACATTTTTTTTATTCAACATTTTAAAAATATTTTTCTTTCGCAACCTTGTGCAACGGTTAAGTTGTAGTAACTTAATTAAGGGTACTATTTATCTATATGTTTGTACCAGCGATATATATCTATATGTTGGTAGGGGTTCCTTAAAAGCAGTTTTTGACGGTTTCTCCGTACAATGAATTTTTATAACTTAGGTTTATTCATGAAAGTTTAATTTTGCCAAAAATTATTGATTCGTTGAAATTTTCGTTTTTATCACAATATTGACATCACTTCAAATCAATGCGTTCACGAAAATTAGTGCCTGAAACTTTAAAGACTAAACCGAAGTAACTAATACTTGGATACATATCGCCCGTTTAAATATATAGATAAATAGACTCATATTCCTATATGTCACTGTGTTAGGTCCGTTAGTTTGTGGATATACTTTATTAATAACCTATACCTGACGCAAATGATCATTTGATGACATTCCGAGGTGAAAAAGATACATTTTAGCTACGTATCCTCCGCCATCGCGTGCGGTATCTCACCCGCAATTTTGATGCGGCATCTCTCCCAATTGTAGGGAGAGATGCCGCATGACGACATTTTCCTCTGAAATTATGGATGACTGTGCTCATGATCAGAATACCTTCTAAATGGTCCCAGCTATTCAACCGATACACCATTTACCAAAAAAAAATAAACATTTTAAAACAACAAAATTTTAACGTGGTGCTGAAAAATTTTCGGCGCTCCGTGATGCAACTGGAGGCACATAATCACTAATAAAATTTTCGTGAGTTAACAATAAGGATTATTTTACATCTCCAGCGTTGTAATTATTCGAAAGACAAACTCACAATAGTGACCCTATATACGGGATATAGAGAGTTCGGCATCTCTCCCGAAATTACGCTATATAAAATTAATTTTCCAAGCTAATTAATATAGAGATTTTGTTCCTTCAGCAAAGTTGTAGTAAATATTACTATAAAAGAAATTGCTGAGTCATATTTCTAGCTTTGATAGCATTCGAATTATGGAACATTTTATATGGAAGACACCTTGAAATTAGTTTTTTCATGATAACTTTGTTAGCCTTTCTCCTATGTGCTTGCAATCGTTCACAGAGTTGTTTATGGTATCGAAGCACATATTTTTACGGTAGTTTCCAATCCATTAAGTTTAAAAAGATATTCCAAATTTTGTGATATTTTAGGGTTACTTTCACCTTAAATAACCCATTAAGGAGCAAAAAGTCGAACAGTAATTGGCCCCAGAAACTTCATACCAAACATAAACTTTTTGGCTGCTTCTGGTTTACTCACAAGAATGATTGAGTTTGTATGTTAAAATATAAAATATTGGCAATCGAATTATAATTCAGCAAAAAATGACATCATCGTGTTTGCATCCCAACAACCTCTGATATATTGCTTAAGATGTAAGGATCGACATTGCCGCAGACTACAAATTAATCCGATTTTACAGTAAAAAAATATTCTAATGTAAAGTTTTGTGTTGCCTCTCTTTCTCACACATGTTTAAATACGATGTTTTCAAAAAATCTTTTGACCTTCGACGATAAATAGCTTTTTCCAGTGACCTCCAATCAGCCACATGGGCTTGAGTTTTGAGATATGCAGAGTCACCGTGCGAGTTTTTTTTTAAATTTATTGATAAATATTAATTGAATTAACGGGTTATCTAAGGTAGAAGTAACCCTAAAAATATCACAAAATGTTCAATATATTTTAGTTTCAATAGATAGGAAGTTACTTTTTTCCGCAAAAATACGTGTTTCGATACCACAACTTTATGGAAAATTATAAAAACGTAGGAGAATTGCTAAAATCTTATCATAACTGAACTAATTTAAAGGTGTCTTGTATATAAAATGTTCCATAACTTTTAAAATTAAGTGTATGGCGTCTTTTTTGTAGCTATAATTTTGCTGAGGACACATAAAACTCCTCTATTTCAATAGATGCGCAATCGTAAAGGCGAAAACTACTTCTAAAATTGACGGTATACCCGAGCAAATACTCATGGGTTCAAACACCACACAGCCCCTTAAAAATACCATGAATATGGTCCGTGCCCACTTTCACAACCATTAAAACCCCTTAAAATGGTCTCAATAACCCATAAATATACCAACGTATGGTTTTTCTATGGGATATACCGGACCATGACGATGGTGTTTTCGTGGCCTGAACCCATTTCAAACACCCATGCCCAACCCCATGAGTATGGGGGTATTATGGACTTTACGTTTGCTCGGGTAGAGGCTATTAATTTTTATCACACAGAACGACGTTTTAAGACACTGTGCATTGCACAATTACTGACCCTACCCTCCCTATTGTCTGATATTCAGTATACTCCCTCTACCTCCAAAATGCTACGTCATTTATTTATGGCCCCTTACCAGCGCTTGAATATAGCTAACGAGCATGATGGTACAGTCCAAGTATGTAACCTATAAACATTATAACCTTAGCTTATAGCTTCTTCAGGTCTGTATATAGGTCAGACTTTGGAAGCCGTTGAGCTCTACAAGATTTAATGCTGATATAATGCTAGAAAATGAGAAATTCTCGGCTATTGCAGCGCAGAGGTGATAGTCCGTTTTCTCCATTACTAATGCTATTATCTAGCACCAATGTAGAAATGGCCAAATTATTGAAAGTCTGTTCTCGTTACTACTTATACTTTTAGACAACTTCTAATGGCTGCAATTTCCTGCAATGAGTTCGCAAGGCATTGCTAATGTTTCCTTTCCAGTACGGTGAACAAAAAGCAAGAATTTTCAAATGATGTAAATAATAATCTTATTAACCCTCTTAAGACCATTAAATCAAATTTTGAATCCACTATTATAATAACAATAATAAATTGTACTTGCGTTTCACCATCAAAACAGATACTAGTATTTCATCCACAATGCACATTGGCTGGAGGCCAGACAAAACCTCAAATCTAAATATTTTATTTCTTTCCTATGCTTATCATGTATTGAATGATATATCTCCAAAATTTTCATTTCCGAAACCACATTTTCTATGTTCCATTCAAATGCGGTCGCTCTTTTGATTTTGATCCGATTTTAGCACAATTATGCTTTAGAGTTTTGAATGGAGATGACAGAACTTGGTTTCCGAACGTAATATATTCGGTAGGTTAGCTTCAAACTATGACTTTCTTGTTTAAATATATATTTAAAGGTGGTCTGGTATAAAATACTTTTTCAATCAAATGTATCCAGGCGAAACAGTTCGGAACGGTCAAATGTTATACATTCTATGGGAAACTATCTATTTTTTAAAGCTCAAGTTCTCGTACTGCACCTTACTGTAGGCGTTTAAAACGATTTATTTCGTGAAATGGAGCCATATGGTATTCAGTGCAAGATATTTTGAAAATTTGAAGTGAACAAACGCGTTATACAATAGATTTTGAATAGTGTTCTCCAATTTTTATGATATTATTAATATAAGCGATCAGTAAACAAAATCCATCACAATCATAAGAAAGGTTCGATAGCACTGTATGGAGAAATGAATCTACTTTTTCTGACCTTGGACATTAAAAATTGACTTAATATCCCAATATTACTTAAATTGTGACTTTCAGTCAAATTAGGCAACATTTTAGATTTTGTCCGACTTTAGTCCGAAGATCCGCCACTGTACATTAGGGCATTGCAAAAACACTTTTTTACTTTTTTTTTAAATTCTTATGGTCCCCTTTTTCATATTGTGACAAATGTCAAAGTAAGCTCTGATGCCATATTTCACATCATTTAGACAATTTTAGATCCTCGCTCACTTCGCTTGAAGTTGACATTGGTACTATGGGAAAATTTGGAGGACAATTCGTACCCTTTTTAAAGAAAATAACCGTACTATTTGAATGGAGATATTTCTGTTTCTCGAAAAATACCGAAAATTAGGGTAATGGGTACTTTTGCCCTAAAAAACCCCTATTTTTAATTTTTTTTCTGCTCTGAACTGCAATTCATACATATTTTGCAGCTTTTCTGATGTAAAAAAATCTCAAAAATCAAACGCAATCTTTGCGATTTTTGTCCGAATACGGGAAGTTAGGATTATAATGCCTTTTGTTCTTCATCTTAAATTTGATCGTTTTCTCATGCATATATCTATATGATTCTACAATCAATTTTTATAAAATTGACCCAAAAAAATAAGATTATCAGTTGTTCTGTGTTCAGATTTGTCACCGAAGAAATTCAGAAATATCAGATTTTTTGACATTTATTCTAGAAACTTCATTTTTTTTTATTAAATGCCCTAATACCCAAACTTCTCGTATTTTTTTGAAATTGACCTGTCCCCATGTGATTTCGAAGCGTATTTAGACTAAAAGTAGCAAATTAAATATGAATTTATTGTTAAATGAAATTGAGATGTGCAATTTAATGATAAAAATGTGCAATCGAAACTAAGTGTCAAAAAATATAATGTTTCTAAATTTTACCGGTAAGGAATCTATTTTGATTTTGTTCCTGAAAATTTTACATGTTCAACAAAGTACATTTTATATAAATTGATTGAAAATAACTAGATGATCCCGAAATGGCAAAATTTGATATGAATGTCAAAATACAATTTCTCGTATTCGGAAAAAGGTCGCAATGGTTCCGGTCGATTCCTGAGATTTTTTCACATTCGAAGAAATGCAAAATAACTGAAACTAAAATAAGAATGTTTTCTTAAAAAAAAGGTAAAAACTGTAATTTTCCGGATGCTACTTCAAAAGTTATAGCATTTACTATATTTTTTCCTCATATTTTCCTATAGTGTCAATATCAAACACCTCAAGTGAAGTGAACGGGAGTCTAATATGAAATTTGGCATAACTTTTACATTTGTCACAATATGAAAGGGGGTACTTTGAGATGCAAAATTATTGTTTTGCTTTTTGCTACTGTACAACGTACTGACTAATCACTGAAGAAGGCTATACATTTAACGGTAGACATCTGTATTAATTGTGACATTCCACAAAGTGGCCCAAAAAGTTTTGTTTTAGAAATCCTCAAATGATATGGCAAACAAACAAACAAATGATATGAGATGAATATTTTATTCCTAACGGAATTTCGTTTGCACACGATACCAATCGTCATTTACAAAAATTACTACTAGTGAGTCTAGAACCGAGGCCCTCTATATAGTCAGTCATTCACGCAAGTTAGCTCCTTTTACTGTCTAGTCTGTATTGTATTTTTATGAATGCAATTAAGTATTACTCTAAAAAGGAGCACTATATTTGTATTATATTGACTTTGTATTTGCTCTATAGTAGCATTAAATGCATATCTAAAGCACATATGCTGCGATTCAATCAGTTTATGTCGCTACGTGCTACTAGCAGAGACCTTTACTTGGTGAACAACGTACAAACAGATTTTAAAACATTCAACCGAAGCTCGCTCGTGATTGGTTACTGCTAATTTTATGCATAAAGCAAGAAAAACTGAAAAAAAATCCGTGAAGTCGTAACTTTATTCAAAAGTTCTAGAAAACAAGACTTCTAAATCAAATTTTGAGTTTACCGTAATGATAGAAAACATTAAAAATGGTTTTAGACTACAAGCTCAGGTTCATGTAGATGGGAACTCATTTCTGAAGAGAATAAAGCATTTATATTTTCCAACTGGTCAATAACTTTTTGTGAATGAGTGGCCTATTTCACAATCATGTTGGATCGTGCGCTTGCATACCTGCTTGGCGCTCCTGCGCAATCGGCTTGTGAAAAAAATTTCCGGTCAATAGTCCTAACTGTTAGTTTGAAACCTCATCTACATTTTGGTGCCATAAAAGGTCCGTTTACACCACTCAATTGCAGCGCTAGGCGACGATTTGCAAAGCTCCACGTTTTTCCATCCTTTTTCAATGTAGGGGTAATTCGGAGCTCCCCACGAGGCAATTCAGACCGTCATTTTTCATTAGTTTTTTTACAATGGAATGAAATATTTATAAGAGACACTCTTTAAGAAAAAAATAAATTGCTTTACAAAAACTTAACCTGGTAAGTCACAGCTGTCGATTGGCGGCCCATATATTTTCTTTGCTGTGGCGTGTGCAATGGTGTGCGCAACCGTAAACCACTGAACGGTGGTTGACGGATTAGGGGGTCCGAATAGCCCCGTACGCTTTTTTCGCACAAAAGTAGTGAGCGTCTCGAAAATATCTGTGTTTTCACCCAAACAAAAATAATTCCATAAAATAAGAGCCTCAAGCTTTCCAAAACACTTATATTTTATTTTTTTCACTGTTAATTGTTGATTTAATCACGGTTTTTTCATTATAATGATTTTTGATTTGAGAATGGCAAAAAACGAAACACGTTGTATCTCCTTTCTACAATGAACAAAGAAACAATTTAGCTCTTTATGTTTGAGAATAGCGGTTCCACGAATATGTACGATAGTCAGAAAGTCTTGCTTTTTCTGAGAAATCTAGGTGGTCCGAATTACCCCCACTGCCCTAATAGCCCTGGGTCCATATTTTTATTTCTCAGTGTACCTACTCTGTTCACGGGCAGTGTATTACTCTAACTCTGTGCTATATGTATAACTTATTCTGAAGAAATTGATTGATAGTTAATAAAACTATACACATATATTTAAGTAATAGACAAAGGTTCAAATCGTTTTAAAAAAGAACAGAGATTTTTTTCTTTTTTATGGAACATACTGTAATTCAGTAATAATAACATCAATGCAGAATGCGAAAAAATAATTACTGTATTGTAAAAACCATTAATTTTCTTATGTACTTTTCAATTGCGATTGGAGAATGTTATGCTCCGTGATACTTTGTCGATAACTTATCACAATTTACCAATCGGCGGAAAATTGACGTGATGCATGCCTTGTTATCTAAAAGAACAACATATTTGAAAATTGTTCGTGAGAATTTAATATTCGATAATATCACGGATCAAAACTGTTCATGAAAACGTTCGCTAGGCACCAGTTTACTCAAGGAAAATTGAAATCGTGATGATTAAGTAATCAATGGGTTATAATAAGAAATGTAATGATTCGAATGATCAAGAAAATAAGTGCCCACAGTCAAACACTGGATTCTAGGTGATCTATCCACAAATGGTAATGCCAACATGCTCCTCCAGAGGAAAACCAAAGACAACACAGAACAACTTATAATCTTATACTTTTCGACAAAACAGTTTGTGGCCTATCGGTAGCTGCGGTACCAATCGCCGTGACCAACTACTACCTCATGGCAATCGTGAGCATCGTGTTCGGATTTACCTTTGCCAGTACCTACTCCTTCACGCCCATCATCATCGTTCGGTTGGTGAGTCTGGACGACTTCACCATTGCGTACGGGCTGTGCCTGCTGATCCAGGGAATAGGCAGCCTGGTTGGACCTCCGTTGGCTGGGATGATGTACGACCTCACCGAGCGTTGGGATCCTTCATTTTACACGGGAGGTTTCTTCCTCGTGCTCTCAGGGGTGTGCGCCTGGGCTGTCGGATACCTGCCGTCAGACGTAGCAGAGGATAAGGAAAGCGAGGCGCTGAGCTCAACCGTGACGGAGTAGATCTGAAAAATCTCTTTTTTCTTGCGTATGGTATCAGTACTTATGACATTTTTTTCTGGTAAAAGTATTAATTTGAATAGTCTTTCTAGTGTTATTTCCCCTGTGAGAAACAAGAGCGCAAACAATGTAGAAATCACTCGTTTTTTAACCATCATGAGCTAAGTGCATAGAAACATTGTTTTTCCCGAGTGCGTAAACTTGTTGAGTTCTTCGCGAAAGCCAAGTGCCTTTTGAATTTTAGTACACGTTAGCGAGCCTAGTAAGTAGACTGAGTAAAGTTTTCTAGTTGATCTTTCTAGCCAGTTCTTTTGCAAATAATTTGGGGTGAATAATTGAGGGCGAATAAAATTGAATTCATCTGTCACACTCTGAAAAGCAGTAATAAAATAGAAACTGATATAAAGGCTGATAAATCACTATCGGATGTTATCGAAATAGAACATTTCTTCCAACGGTTTCGTTCGAGTGGCGACATCTGTCGATCAATCGCAATAACTACTTTAAACCATGTTCAGGTGTGTGATTAGTATTCCTAAGGTGTCTACCAAATGTCGAAAAATGTAGCGAGTTTATTTGAAATATTTTGAAATTAGTCATTACAGGTTTAATTTTTTGTACTACAGGTAAAAAGATGATATTAGACAATACAAGAATTGTTCAAGGATTAATTAGGTTCAAATTTAGGCGTGAAAATCGATAGAAAATAGAAGCTCCTTTAGAAGTATACACTACCTTTAAGAACATCGAATTAGGCACTGATCATTAAATTATATTAAACGTTACACGATAGTTATCGCTAGGATGGACATATTCTCCATACTTATGTATTGAAGTACTTATTCTCCGCCATCAACTATCCATTCATTTGTTCATGATATAAACCTTTTCGAAAAACTATGTACCAATAATAAAATTATTATTAATTTCCGAAAGTCCCAAAAATCTTTATATGAAGCATAATCATAATTCTTCATTACATTCATCGATAAATCTTCACAGTTTTTTTACTGAATAGTAGGGGACGGTGAGGAGTTGTGAACATAGTTTTGTTTTTGGAGCATAATTACCATAAACATCGGTCAATTTGCAATATTTGAACTGATATTGATAAAGGACTCCTTGATACATCCATGTCTTGTTTGAGATATAGCAGATTGCGTGAAATGCGTGGAATTGGCGTTTTTTAATTTGGTGGAGAGTTGTGAACCGTCATAAAAAACAAGAGAAATGGAACATTGTTGTGATTTATTTTTATTTGGCCTATAGATGATAAATGTTAAAGTAATTGTAAACTGAAAATGAGTTTGAAAAGTGATCTGATTTACAATGGATAGATTACAATTGATTAACGCCAAACCACCTGAATTCGCGGTTGCGGCACAGGGCGATTAAATTGTGGTAGAATTCTGTTCTTCGGTAAAAATAGCTAATGAGAAAGTGACCTCATGACAGTAGAAACATTTAACATAATAAAATAAAATTCTGCTTCACAGAAAACCAAATCAATAGGCTTTTAACCTTAATTACGGGTTATACTTTTTACGAAAACGCAACGCGAGACAGGACACAACATTTATTGTTCTTACAAATGAAAAAGAAAGGATTTAAAAATTTTCCTTTTTGTCGAATGTTGTCCTGTATATGGGAAACATCGAGCCCGATACCATAATGTAGGTACTTATATAGGAGCTTAAAAATCGCAAGTTGAGTACACAAAATATAGGGATCCTAATAACCTTTTTGAACGATAGTACAAGGTTAAGGAAATAGATAAAAAAACAACACAAAAACAGGTTTCTTTTTTAACAAAACTGACAAACCCATCTTCGAAAGGATTGGGAAACCCATTTAAAGGGTAAACCTGAAATATCATGTAATAGAACTAATCTGCCCAGAAAACTGCTTCATCATAATTTCAACCAAAATATTAGTCGATATTAAAAATGTCTTACCTCACTATCTGGGGCTAGACATGAGAAAAAGAAAAATATTTATCCATGAGGTAGCTATTTATGGCACAGTCGTCAGTATGAAGCACCTAAGAGTTCTGTGTCCGTTTTGTACCATTCAACAGTATTTTTTTTACCAAAATCGTGCGATCTATTAATTTCGCCTAAATCGTTACATTTGGATCAACGTCTTCGGAGGAATTTGTCGACACTATAATCCTTTTCATATGGTGTTGTTTTTTTAATGATCTATATTTAACAACATTCTTACAAGCGCTTATATTAAAATTATGTCTTCGGCAAAGTTGTAGAGCAAGCCTTTGCCAACAATTTTGCTGAAGACACAAAGTCTTTATCTGGTTCGTGGATGATGCCAGCCAATTCATTAATATAACTTTTGAAATAACATTTACACAAGATCGAGTTATTCAGAAAAATGCTTTGAATTATCAAAATGAAAAACTTTCTATATTACAACAATGACTTTTCTCGTGTATTTTCAAAATAATTTGGCATATTTTGCAAGATAATGAGTTTCAAATGGTGATTGGTTGTTATCAGAAAAACGGCTGATATTACGTCAATAGTGCATTCGGACTACTCATCAAAAATAGTAAGGTTTATCATTTGCTGCTGTGATTTTCGTGATTAATGCTCCTATAAGTGATATTTTTCAATAACATTGTTTTTGGTAAAAGAAATGATCTAACATCTTTGTAAAAGTTGGTGTAGATTGCTGTTACGAATATGTTTGCAGAATACAAGAAGTTTCTTTTGTAGATGTTTAAGAAGTTATAGCTCGTTATATTTGGAAGACCCACAAAATATTTTTTTAAAATATCTTTTCTATTATCATTCTTACGTGTATCATATATTCTACAAAGTTATTTCAAGCGTCAAAATACCTTATTTTTCTTAACGCATAATTTTTCTTATTTCGAGTTTTTTTCGAGGATATTTGACATTTTTTGAAAAACAATATTTTTTTCAAATGATTAATTACTCTACTGGAGACAACGAGAAGCAAATAAACTCTGATGAATTTTATAATGCTGATGTAGCATTTCTAATTCCAAATTTGAGCTAGCTGTCTGTTTTTGCCCGTTCATAAGTTATTGCTTTTAAAACTTTTAGTAATTTTACCAAAAACAACCCATTTACCAAAAACACTGTGCAGTCGTTGCTTGGTTATCGAAAGAGCAATATGTGGACTGAAACATACAGGCAGTGCAGGAAGAGATTTTCGGCAGTGTTGACATAAATCATTATATATTTAAACCGAATGTATATTTTCCTGGTGGCAATACCTACCCGTTTCCTAGTTACGTACAAAGTTTGTCCGGCACTTTTCACTCTGCTGCGCTTTGTTAAACTTTGCATATACGAACGAGTGTGCGCTAATTCGACGGATCGGAGAGTTGCATGGAATGTACACACGATGACTTGCGATGATCATACTTGGTTGATTTGGAATTGGATTCGATCAATTTTCAATGTGTATGCACTATGATTGTGGTTTGTACACAACCCTCTATTTTTTTATATTTGGCACAACAGATTTTTGTTGGTAATACTAATCTATCAGCCTCAGCCTAGACACGAATATTTCAGTGGAGACACAAACTCAAAGCTTGAAGCGCTTGTCTCACTTTGTAAGGTTTTTTTTCAACCTGGACACAATCGAATAAATTGTTACACAACCGTTTCAGCTAGTTCACAAACAACTGAAATTCAACTGACTATTGATTTAAACTTCTTCGTTAAAAATAATATAATATATTTCAACATGTTGAATAATTTAGATTGACGTTTTTTTCACTGACCTAAAGTTGCAAACATATAATCCTTCGGTGGTCAGTAATGTACACACAAATTGAACTTTGAGTTATGTTTTTCATAACGCTATCTTTTTTTTTAAATATAATCTCAAAATAGCTGAAAGGGCCAAAGTTATTTACTATTACGATAAATGTGACGTTACGTTTATTTATTAAACTGACAATAAATTAACATGATATAAACTAGCGGAAAATATATGATGCCACCCAAGTAACAATTGAATTTTTATAGCACGCTACAAGCGCATTCTAAGTTTTATGAGTGGCTATAAAACTACCATGAAACCTCACTTGTTACAGCTTGATATAATTTGTATAAAACAAAACATAAGACACTACAATGAATCTTATTATAATTTTTGTCTGGATCTAATAAATTTATATAAGGAATTAATAGAATGTAGTATACAATGCAAGTTTGTTTTCAGATGCGTTGTTTAAAAAATTGAACATATTTTAATGAAAACGATTCGCGGTATACCTGGTTTATAATAGGTTTCTACGATAGTGGTAATAACACTAGTTTGCAAATTTCCAAAATTAGTGGCATCCTCAACGGTTTTTATCACCTCCGTAGTAAAATGACTCGCTGAAATTGAAAATTTCGTTGTTAAATATATCGTTTGCAAGCTTACCAATTTTCTTAAGATGATATTTACTCGGGCAGTGTCTGGTTAGTAGTCCTGTCATGATGCATAGCTCTTTTTTGTTTAGTCTAAGCCAGTGATTCTCAACCTTGTTTGCTCCGCGGATCCCTTCGAAATCACCTTGGGTCATCGCGGACCCCTTCGAAATTATCCTGGGCAGTCGCGGACCCCTTCGAAATTACCCTGGGCGGTTGCAGATCCCCACGGCTCAACATCGATTTATATTCTATCAATATATTATTTTCAGTCTGATACGATCAGCCCGGGGACAACTTGACAGCTCCCATATGTTGAACTCATAAGCAAATTTTGTGGTGATTTGGTGATGTCATGGCGGCTCAAATGGAACAAAATTTTAAAAAGGCGCATCCTATCTATTATTTTCTATATCTGTAAAAAATGAACAATTTAAGCATATCACCAAATTTATTTCGCTGTTCAAATTAGAAACTGTCCATTCCTTAACAGAAACATAGATTCCATTTTGGATCTAAAAAATCCAACAAAAATAAATCGATTTTCAGAAATACAAGAAGATGGCTTTCAAAATCGAGCCACTTCCACTTATATTGAAATTTCCGAAAATCTTCGGGATCGAACCAACATGAAATCCTCCGGTAGAAGCCGTTCCATTAGTTTCTCGTCGGGCTGAAGCTGAGTAAAATGCGAAATGAATTCTGAAGGGATTCGTACCAAAACCATCGCAAAATCTTCCAGACAGAATTATTTGAAAAGTCGAACAAAACTCTGGCAAGAGTCGAACATAATTGTACATTCCTGTAGAAAATCCTACATATATTTATATTCTCAAACAAAATTCCAGAATTCATCCTGACGTTCTTAATTAATTTGAAATAAGATGTCATAGGTTCACGAATTGTTAGACTTGGTGATTTGCTTTTATTGGCCAAAATGCTTTTTCATTCATATTTCTCGGGCAAAAAGCACCAATGATTTACCGATTCCACACTTCACACAATAATAAAACAAAAAAAAACCTTTCAGACAGTTTCCAGTTAGGGATAAATTTATTCTCTAATAATTGTTTTCTTTACTTATTCTTTATCCACATTTTGGAATACGCTTTTTCTAAATGATGTTCTTGCTGCATTGACGGCGTTCATAACACACGTAACGAAACACGTTTTTCTCTTGAAACTATTTCGTTTCGTTGTTCGTGGTACTCATACGGAGAAGGCATACTAGCGCCACCATCGAATCAGTGGTACATATATGAAACAAGCACTATCTGTCAAGTTGTCCCCGGGCTGGATACGATAAATAAACTTGAAGTTTCAATATCCGTCCGGAAAAGATTTTACTCTTCGCGGACCCCTAGGGGCACGCGGACCCCGGGTTGAGAATCGCTGCGATTACGAGGTCGAGATTTGGCAAAGAAATGTTATACCGCTACCACGTTATAATCGATAGATAGCGTCAGTAATAGGTATTAAGACACAACGAACGCACCTACCCACGGTACCCCGAGAGACGAAGATAGGAATCTTATGTCGATTGTTTTGCTTAGCAAAGAAACACGCAGACTGCTCGCTTGATAACCCATACTAGGCGGCGACACGACGGAGTGCGATGGAGGTAATGACTTTACCGGCGTGTGAAACGTTGTGGGGAAATTCGATAAAATAACTTGCGGTCATGCGCCCTACAGTATAATGCAGTTTTATAACAAAGAAGATGATGCCTTGCTTACGTTCCAATTTTTTTCAAAAACTTTTTCACATTGATTTAGTTGGAACCCTAAACCTCTGCCATCATTAGGATTTGTTCTGCTCTCAAGTCCACTTCGTTAGGAAAATTCGATGTTCAAAACTGTTAATGTGCACATGCAAATCAGAATCGATGAATGTTCGATCTGCCTGTCGGTTGGCCAATCAGAGTTGACACCATGTGCGCTCTGTTTATTTCCACGGTGATAGGCGACGTCAAATGTAATAGGAGTAATGCGCGGATTGGATTTAGACCTACTTAGATATTTTTATCATGGTCAATATATTTCGGCGGAATGTAGCACTTGAATCCCGTAATCTGTTTAAGCCGACGAAATATTTTTGAGGGACACATTCCAAAGTTATCTCTATATTCATTATCACCATGAAAATGTATTTTTTTTTCAAATTTCTTAAAACTTTGGGTATAAACTGTGAAATTTCTTCCAATTTTTTTACAAAATTTCTTCCTAATGATTTAGTTGAAACCCAAAACCCTTGCCATCACTTGGATTTGTTCTGCTCCCAAGCCCAGTTCATTAGAAAAATTCGATGGTCAACAGTTTTTCAGCTCCAAAGAAAGACTTTTTTTACAATTAGAATGTCCCCCAAAAAATAAAAAAAAATTACGTTTTTCTACCACTTTGTTTCCTTTTTTTTCTTTTTCAAATCTTACCTTTTTACTTTGGCATTAGATCTCGACGGTTCATACATTTTGAAACCATATGCCATTACAATAAAATTTTTGATCTCCGAGATTTTTTCAAAAATTTCGAAGTCCTTGGTACTATTTTTTTTTTTCATATTCGTTTTTAGCGGTTTTCGTTTATTTTGAAATTGGATATTGATGTTTCAGACATTTTTTAGACATATTTCGACTTTTTTTCGGTTTTCAACATTTCATGTACCTACTTTGAATTTTTTTTATGAATATAATGAAAAGGGGATGCACCCTTTAATGATGTCCGATGGAGCTAAAAAAATGCATAGATTTTCATGTAAGACTTTATGCGAAAATTTAAGATGACCATATTCATTGATATGTTCTCCATAGAACCACCCTAGTTCTACATGTAAACTTTGGTTTTAAACAATTTTTCTCAAAAATTTCTTCACCAGGCCTTTCCTGGGACCCCAAACTCTCGCTGTTTTTTTTTGGTTCTGCTCCCATTTTTTTAATTTTGTTTCGTAGTGTTATCGTAGTAAAAGGTCCCTTAATACGAGATGTAGAGAGTGCAGCATCTTTCCGAAATTACCCTTTGCAAAGTACCTCAAACTTCTCGTTTTTGAGAAGAAAAGTTTTGAAAATGAGTCACAAAACATAGTGACAAGCGTCTACGCCCCCCTTGAACCTTAACGTTTTTATTTCGGTTCTCTTTCAAATAAAAAAATCTCTTGTGAAAAATTTCTAACCCTATGTGCGGGGTCAGGACGTACAAGGCAATTGATTTACCAACTACGCTACGCCCACCCCTGCCTTCACTTTTTCATTAGAAATAAAAAACTTATAAACCCTAGCCCTGAGGTTGGTTGGTCGATTTTTCACCTAACATTTGATTGTTAATAACTTTTTTCCTTATTTTTTATGAATGAAAAAGCCTTCATGACAGTGCAAACTGTTTATGAAAAAATTAACCAGAATGAATAGAGAAATCCCGAAAGCATAACACCGCCAACCAGCCCCGGTCTCCCCTACATAATATCACTCAAGTTATAGTAGTGTGAATAAGTTTTGAAAAATACTGATTTCTCAAAGCATTCTTTAGTCTTGAACACTGATTTAGGAAAATGTTGTGATGCATTCAAAAAAGATGTTGCAGTGGTAGCAATTGTAGGGTAACTGTGCCCTAATTCATCTTAGCTACTGTATTCATCCCACCATTTGAATACAGTTGTTAGAGTAGTGTCTGCTATCTCGAACGTATTAAATCAAATGATTGGAAGAATAAAGGTGCGTTGTACTCGACTTTTTGTTTCACTCAAACGCGAGCATTTTACATTTTCCAAGCCAGATTTTTTATATGTTACTGCTTCTTAGGAACGAAGCAAGGAACGGAATTCAATCACTGTAAGCCGAAGTTCAAAAAAACTAATGTGACGTCCTGTCTAACGAGATGAATAAGTGTACCCTACGTAGTTCTCGTGGGAGCAGGACCTCTTTATATTGTCGTTGTGACGTTATGACACATCATTTAGCACCTTACGAGAAAATTTCAATTTTCAAAGTTGGAAATTCTGAGGATATTTTGATATTATTAAATGCTGCAAACTTTTCGAAGAATATAATCGATGCGTCGCGGCAGCGTTTGACATAAGGTACAATAGCGACGATGTATAATCGTTATGAACAAGGGATGAATGATGATTATCAGGAGAATATTACCAATAATTCAATTTGGGCATTATGGACATAACCTATGGTAACTATCCGTTCTTCTGTAAGTATTAGCCTTTTGAAACTACACTCATATTTACCACATATATTTACCAATATGTAATAATGTAAAGTATCCGTCCATACAGCAGTTCTAGAAGCATCATTTATCATGTTACATTTTATAATGTTCAGTTAATGTCCTTAACTTTTAAGTTGTTTGTTTGTTTTCGAGTGTTTTTTGTTGTTTTAGCTCGTAGCTAGAGATATTTCATTCCATTTCCACGATGTGCTAATTTAATTCCACCTTACTTGCAGACCTGGTACGAAGCGTTCATCGATGCCATGAAGACCATGTTCGACTTTTCCTTGTTTTTCGAATCCAAATTTTGCATGATGTCCATATCGACTTTGTTGTTGTTTACATGGTAACAAACGATCGCTTTTGACAGTTACAAAGTACAAAACAATTCTAAAACGAACATCTCTCCACAGGTATATCATTCCGTATTTCTACATCCCCGATTTCATGCTGACCCATGGCTTCAGCGAACAGGATGGAGCGAACATGATTTCCGTCATCGGTGTCACCCAGACCATCGGAATGGTCGGCTTGGGCTGGCTCGGTGATCAACCTTGGGTTAACGTAACTAAAACCTATGCGGTCTGCTTAGCGTGTGAGTATTAAATGCCGTTTTTGCTTGACCCCGAAACTGAGTGAGTCGTTGGGATTAGAACCTGACTCATTATCACCTAAAGTAAAACATTTAAGCTACTCTTCATGTAACTAAAGACTAATTTGTTTGTTTCCTTACAGTGTGTGGCTTGTCAATTTTCGTAGTGCCTTTTGCAGTATCTAATTATTACATGATGGCTGCAGTTAGTTTACTATTCGGGGGTACATTTGCCAGTACGTTTTCCTTCACACCCATCATTATGGTACGGTTGGTAAGTTTGGATGACTTCACCATCGCCTACGGACTGTGTCTGCTGGTACAGGGCATCGGAAGCCTGTTGGGGCCTCCGTTAGCTGGAATGATGTACGACCTTACCGAACGATGGGACTCCGCATTCTACGCGGGAGGATTTTTCGTACTGCTATCGGCAGTATGTGCGTGGTCCGTCGGAACGCTGGAACCTGTAAACGATGAGGAAGAGGAGGACAAAAATAGCGAAGCATTCAGCTCTACCGTTACGCAGTAGATCATTGTGTGGTTATCCGAACAGCCATTTTGCTTCTTAGGCTGTGAACCATTTGGCGAAATTTTTAACTTTTGGTTAAAATCTACCACTTCGAAAGTTATTTGCAAAATAACTCTACTCTGGAGTAAGGTTAAATTTGACAACTAGATAGTTAAAATTTTTGCCCACAATGCAGAAAGAAAGAAGGAAATATTTTCTGTACTTAATTGAGGTTGTCCATATTTTGCAATAGAAAATGAGGGGAGAAACATGTCTCGGGGCTACGACTGTCATACTTAATGTAATAAGCAAAAAACTAATATTAAAATAGTGAAAAATGTTCTCACCTGTACCAATTCATGGTTTTTGCAACTGTCCATAACTCTTGAAATGGGTCGCATCTCTCGGTTATATTTAACCATTCTAGAGAAAATATCTTTCGTACTATAAAATTTCAACTAAAAAATCGCCAAATGGTTCACAGCCTTAAAGACAAACGAACAATGGTACTAAAAACGAAAATAGCAGTTTTTTTCCACACCGTGTGTTGGATCTTCATGAGAATCAATCAGCAGTACTGCAACAATATTCTACATAAGTTGACTGATTCTAATGAAGATCTAGCACACGGTGTGAAAAAACTGTTTTTTTTTAGTTTTTGTTTTTCGTACCAATGCTAGTTTGTCTTTAAAAAGGCGAAGAGAAGTCATGTTTGATTGTTGTTCTTCGTACTCAATAGGTTTGCTCCAACACTTACTAGGTACGTTAATAAGCTCCGGACTTGACGTATGTATATGGTTCATAAATATTAACGTCAAATTTTTGACATCTTCCATCCTTCAGAAACCCACATGCGCTGTTCAATAAATATCTGTTGAGTAGTTTGTGTTTTACAGCTGTGTTTGTGTTTCTTAAAACCATGGACTTTTTGTGCCAACATTTAGCATTATTATTTAAGAGATAAATCGGCAAAAACTAAGAAAAGGTTTTTTGAGTATTACGGTAGCTTTACTCCATTGATATAAATGGTCAAAAAATGAATGTAAGGAATTGAATTTAATAGTACGAGCACAAATAAAAAAACGATGGGCCACAAACAATTGATAAACTTGCCCTTCTCGTAATAAGCTAAAGCTAAAGCTGACATCACAAACGTCTCATCAGAACGTGTATTCAAAATTTTACATCACCATACGAGAATTATGCACGTACTGGTGCTCAAAATCAAGAATTATGCTCCGACCAAATTAGACTACGTAATTCCTTTACACACCCTTTAATTTCCAGATATGGCTTGCTAATATTATATGTTTATATTAATCTGAAAAAATGGCTTGTTGACTTACTCCCATGATAAAGTCATGACCACAAGAGAGATGTAATTTCGAGGGTTCGAAGACAGACACTATAAAAAGAATCGAATTTGCTGAAGACCGCGGTAATCGTTTCACGCATAAAATGTTTGTTAATTAAAACGACAACAGAAACTTTTGTGTTACATGCGAGACTCTTCAGAATACTACAGAATACCCGGATAAACTGGAAATACTTCCAGTTTATCCGGGTATTGGAACAAACCTAACAGTACCTTGGCAAAACACCTCAGACATCCTTACAACGGTAATGAACAGGCCTCACAGTTTGTTATGACAAATAATACTTTGTATTGTCCGAATAACTGTAAATCCTCGTAAATAGTCGGTTAGAAGGGAAAGCTTATAAATAAGGATGACTAAGTTTAATTTATTTCGAATAAATTGAAATAATGAATAGTAGTTGTATTTATTAGTACAAAAAAATACATAGCATATAGCCGTTTGCCGATAGAAGTAATATAAAAAGAAGTATTGTCTGTATCTTGAGTTTGTGAAGAAATTAGCAGTTTTTCTTATTTAATTTTACATTAGGCGTTACTTAAAATTTGACGACTATAGAACATCTCTGCACTTGTGACTCGTCGATCCATCCATATTCATAAATACTGAAACGAGCCCAACATAGTTCAATTAAATTTTTATCAATCTTAATATCTTTGAAAAATTCATTCTAAAAAAATCCGAAATGTCCGTGTAATTGGTCATTGATGTAGTGCTGGAATACATTTAAAAAAAGTTTAATACAAGACACAGAGTTGTATACAATACATTGCCGACGGGAAAATATTTGTTTCCTCGCCAACTGCATCTTCGGGATCATTCGTGTCTCTCTCGTTGTCGAACACGTTCGTGTCACCATCGTAATTTCTGCCTGGATGTTCGCGATCAGAGGTCCTATTTTCAGTCACGTTACCTAGTGACTTGAAAATTTCCTTTTAGTAACTAAGTGACGTGACAGTGGGAATAGCATGTTCTTCTAGCTTCTTACCATAACGGATCACGAGTGTGAAGCCTCCGTCCTAAGTCGTCGCTGTAACATATACTTATGGCGTGTGATCTCAAGTCAAAGACTAATGCGAAAAGTACTAAAGACGGCCGAACCGTCACTTGCTGTAGTACCCTCATACGAAGCAGTTCAGTTTATCTCACGTGAAATAAGAAAGGAGAGAAATCCGTAATTTTCCCTCGTTCCCTCTTTTAAGGAATTTTTCCCGGAGTTATCCGCTTTAACCATCCTGCTGAATTTGAGTAAGTACGGTAATTTAAAGTATCTTCCTCGCTGATGGTACTAGCTGTTGAGTTTGAGGTACTTGGCGCAGCTTTTGCCAGTATTCATTAAGCCACAAATTTGGCAACCATTTATGGTCCAAATAATGATATAGGAGACTGTGTGTTGATTTTTTTTTTACGTAGGTGGGATTTCCTTAGCGGTTTCTGAGCAGTGCGATACATAAAGAGTAACATGCAAAACTCGGACACAGTGGACGTTTATTCCTTCGCAAATCGTGGGATTTAAATGATGGTCATGTCCCAATAGCCATTTCGGGGTTCACTATTGTACAATAAGTGCTAGTGATGAAATTTGTAGTACTCTGATCGACCATAGTTAGAGTATCACAAATAAATCTTGCGTTGAGATTTTAACGATTCATACAAAGGAAAAACTGCAAATTATTCTATTAGATAATATAAAATTCTATTTCTGTTGTTCTTTGAATCATTTTCAGCGTTGAATGTAGTTTGATATGGATCTTTCTGAGTGAGAATGATTTATCTTTAAGACCCTAATGGCGAAACGTGCTCCCAAATCGACCATATTTTGATAGACGGTCGCCATTAATCCGATGTCATTGATATCAGTGTAGCACAGAGAACAGACGTCTATCTTCAGCATTCGACTTGTGTATCCCCAACGGTTTCGAAGGTAGTTGGGATATCTAAACCAGGTGCGCTACTGTCGTCATATATTTTAGTGGCTGAGTTTGGCTGAATTGACAGCGGATATATCTCCACCCAGTCAAACCATTCTTGAACCGGTTCGTACTTCTGGGTGGATTCAGTATGAATTCCAGCGCAAATGGATCAACCGATTGAGTAGGAATCGATTATTTTCTTTGAGCTAGATCCCATACTGAATCCATTCAGGATTTCGAACCGGTTGCAAAATGGATTTGACGGATAGTTGGGATACGTTGGTGTGGCGACCCACTGAGACGTCCAAAAAATTGTTTCAAAATCGTTCAACACGGGTCCAACGATGGACGTTCGTTGAACGGTTATTTGGACGTTGTCCAAATTGGTCCAACGAACGTCCTTCATTGGACGATTTTGAAACCAACCGTTCTTAGAGGGGACGCTAGTGTTTAATCGTAAATTAATTCAAATGTTTACAAACGTGTTATTAGCATATGATATGATCAAGTGGGCTAAGAAATGGATTGCTAATAAATCATTATTTAGTGAGACACTCTCGCTCGTATCTGACGCCTTCTGAGCTTTAAACGACGTTCGAAGGGTTATTCTATAGCTGAAAAACGGCAAGTCTGTTGTGAAGAGCGGAATCCTGGTTGAGCGTCTAAAGGTCGGCATCTCGGAGGAAGTATTATAGTATAGGTGTTCACAATCGTCAAGTTTGAGTGTGTTGGTTTCTTATTGAGGGGTGATGGGGGGTGGGGGGTTAGGTTTCCAGCGCGAAAAAAAACACTTGTTTGCCGAACTTTGCGTGAAGCGAATTAATCAAAACTTTTGTATATTATAATTTATCATTTCAATAACATTCTGTAATTTTTCTATACAAAAATATCGACAACTGACTCGGTGACAAAGATTTTTGTAGAACGTCTCTGGAAACAAACATGATTTGCGGTGTTACCTGCCATTTGAAAACTATTTAACAGATTTCTTTCAAACTTTTCATATACATTCTAGGTAAAAAATACCTAACCTCTACGTTGAGTTTTTGAGATAAATTTTCAATTAAGGGCGGAAATTTTCGTGAAAAATTTAATTTTTTCTTTAAAAAAATTAATTTTTTCTTTAAATTGAAAAATGTATACCAAAAACTCAACGTAGGGGTTAGGTATTTTTTACATAGAATGTGTATGCAAAATTTGAAAGATATCTGTTAAGTGGTTTTTGAATGGCAGGTAACACCGCAAATCATGTTTTTTTACAGAGACGTTCTACACAAAGCTTCGTCATCGAGTCGCTTGTCGATATTTTTGAAAAGAAATTTTACAGAATGTTATTGAAATAATACACTATAATGTACGAAAGTTTTAATAAATTCGCTTTACGCATAGTTCTAAAAAAATTCGCCAAAAAATCTCGAGTACTTTTTCAAATGGACGTAAGTAACAATGAGAGATTCTCTTTGAGGTCTTTCTCTTCTGTTCATTACTCGGCCATTTCAACATTTACTACTCTACTCTTTGCATAATATTGTAGTAAAAACCGTCGGCTTTCGATATGTACTGGAAAATTAGTACAAAGTGTTGTAATGACGTCGTAATAAACGAAAGAGAAAGTAAACAAAGAGAGACTCTCAATGTTACTTACGTCCATTTGAAAAAGTACTCGAGAAATGGTTTTTTTCGCGCTGAAACCCTTACCTCCCCCTTAATGAAATTAATCATGACGTCCAAGACCCCGGAACATAACATTAAGAAAATCAACCAATCGAAACAAAGCTTGTACGTGGTACACATAAGTATAGCGTTTGGAACCGCAAAAGTTAAATATTTGGATCACTGATCAATCAGAAGGAACCAAGGTATCACGTGCTTTTGTTTTCTCTTTCGCATTTTTTGTTCACTCGAAAAAAGTCACAACCGCACGCAAACATAGAAAAAAAATGTTGACACCTGCGAACACCTCGGACTGAATCCATCCGATGTACTTTGACAGTTGTTATTCACCATAAAAGATAAGCCAATAATTATTGTGACACTTTCAAACTTGCTTAGCTTTTTTCATATTTGACCGAACTTAACTTATTTTGTCTAGTTTCTCTATAGAGTGTATTGTATACATTCGCTTAGTTGTGCAGTTGTCAGTGGGATTCCGGTCGAGATGGAAGAAAATAAGCAAACCATTCGCAAAGCCTGTTCCGGGGAACAGATGATAATGGAGTACAAGTCAAGAGCTGGACTAAAACTGGTAAAAGTAGGCAAGAAAACCGGTCACTCTAGCCGCTGATTGCTCATTTCACGTATACCAGCAGAGTCCCCCTTCATTGATGATGAGACCTACATCAAAGCGGATTTCAAACAGTAGCTGGTTCAGGTATTTTTCACGGCAAAACACAAATGTTGTGGATGACCGTTTCAAACTATCGAAGTTCGGTTCGTAGCTGATTCGGCAGGCCATATGCACTTGTGGCAAGCGAAGTGAACTATTCGTGACCAAAGCCAGCATAAACGGTGAGATTTACAGGACGCGGCTAATTTTGTGGATTTCGTGCCCACAAATGCTTTTGTCCATGATGAAGCGCGATCTTCGGAAGACCAAAGAAGAAGCAATGGACGAAAAGGAAATGAGAAAGTGGAAAAAACTGAGAAAAACGTGCCGGAAACGACTCTACAAGAATTTCATCCTAAAATTTAACCGAAATATGCTACTACTTCAAAACGTTGGTTTCATTTCGATAACTGTAACCGATTTACCAATCAATCTAAAGTGTGGCAATAATCATCGACTCAACCTTCAGTGATTAAAGGTACGATTAGTGATGGGCATTTTGAAAAATGAAAAAACGCTTTTTCTACATCTATCTCTAATTCGAAAAAATCGATGGTGTCAAACATCGAGCCGGGAAAATCGATTTTTCGAGGTAAAAAGATCAATTGTGAAAAAATCACGTTTTTAATGGGAATTTTGAAAGAAAAATCAATTTGATTGAATCAATAAAATCAATGTTTTCAAACATCGAACCGAAAAGATCGGATGCAAAAAATCGATTTTTCAAGCGCCCATTCCTATATGTACGATACGATGATTTCTTGTGCTAAAGGAAGGAACAGAACTACCATCACGATGTTTACATTATTGAAGTCGATCGTAGAGCAGTGAAAGAGGAGTTTGAGTCTTTTAAAACGGAGGCTATAAGAACCAGGCTGACTATAAACTATGACAATTCCAAAATGGAAATGGTGTCTACGGCATGAAATTAATCGACGAAATAATATATTTTGGGCGCTAGTGACATGTGATACTGATGTTAGTTACAGCGTAAAAATGAGTGTTGCGGCTTTAAGTATATAATATCGTAGCGTGCAGACGCGCACAAGGCTTGCTCTATACAAATCGCTAGTACTCCCTGTTGCTCTGCACCGCCATAAGGTGTGGATGTGAAAAGAGACTATCTAGTGCTCGGTGTTTTTGATAGAAAAATTTTGTGTGGTGGCGTGCAAGGAGCCAGGAGACGTGAGGATTAAGATCGAGTAATTAATCGTTCTCAAATTTAGTACGGTTGTTTGAGAGCCTAAATGGAACCAAACAAGACAGCGGGTGAGACATTCTCAATACCAAAAAATAAACAATTTTACGATTATTCCTTATGAATGTTCACTCGATGCCATGAAACTCCGCTAATTTAGAAATCGCGAGCTCAGATGCATGTCGTTATCAGATGTATTGAGAACCTGGTGTTAGTACACTGCCCTTAATATCAATCCATGACTCCGTCGTGCGTCTTGTCCGTAAATTTACTGTTTCGCTGACGAAACGCTGCGTTATTTTCTTAAGTCCAGACACTGCACTGGGTTACTTTTTTTGAATACCTTACGTTCATGACATGGACGGTAACTCCTCAAGACAATCTAAAAGCTAGGAAACCGTAACGAATACATGATGTTAAACTTGGGATTCGACATAAAGTTGATGTCCGAAATAATCCAATAACCAAAACTTCCTCCAACAATCAAACCACTTTACTCAAATATGTTACATTTTTATTGACCTGAAAGGGTGAGGACTGCACATAATCCCTAGTTCACAGACACCAAACAACATTAGAATACTTGTATGTAATTCTTGTCTATCTAAAATTAACACCGCTGATAACTTTAAATAGTAGGTATATAGAATAGTAAAAATTTACATCATCTAAATGCAAAACTCGCTAAAGGATCAATTCAAGAACTGTATGGCTACGAGATGCACCCTATTGGCCTATATATTCCTACTATCAATCGATTACATTAAACACCTAGATAAAATAGTTCAGTTTCGGAAGGCACGCCATCCAACTCTCTTCAGCTACCGGTCGAATTGTTCCATTCCGTAGAGTTATTGTCGTTCACCAAACCGAATCACAATTGTTGGCAGTGGAAGAAAGACGGGACCCTCTACGGGGGGAAATCTATAGTTAGTCTTTCGAATGCTAGGAACGCGATGGAACGTTTAGAATCTAAAGTAAATTTGTTCGTTTTTTGGGAAAATCCTATCTCACAACAGCTTCCGCATATCGTCAGGACCATAGTCGCGTAACTCCTGCCGTAGGGTTTTACAATCGTCAATGATGAAACTGCAAAGGAAAAAGATTTACTTAAGATTTAGAAACAAACTCGTGTGCAACCGTACCTGTAGAAAAGAACAGTCAGTGGTACCGTGACCAGATGCCAGATGGAATGAGCGTCGAACGCCCAGAAAATCGGTGGGAAATCATTCACTTCCAACAACAACGAGGATGTGGCCAGCACAATAAACAAAAAACACTTCCACACGTAGCGACGTTTTCGTCGCTGCAAAATACACCATAAAATCCATCCAACTGCACCGCTCATTCCTACGAAATAGTGAAGATCAGTTGGAGTGAAATGGTTTTCTGATTGTTTTAACTAACCTGTCACGATATTTGCCTTCATATTATAAGCATAGTCGAACCGCCCGATGCTCAAATAAGCGAAGTGATTCACAAAGAATAAAACACATAGGACACTAACACTTCCTCTTAAATATTTTGACTTCCGGTGGATCATTCTCATTACCATGCAGTGAAACGATGCCAACACCATGGAGTACGCAAATGTGTAATCGAACAGCTCAGTTATAGGAAAATCTCGCGCGTGGAACACTGTTGACCAAATCCACGCATTCAGGCAAATGTACGAGAACACGTGCCACAAGAGATACATGGGACTATCGGGACGAACCTCTCTACGAAATTTCTTCAGCATCAAATAGTGCGTCCCGAAGTTGGTCATCGAAAAGAATACTGATGCTGGCTCCTGCAGACCAAGCACGCGAATAAACGGCCACTTGCCGTAGAACTGCGGAGTGGTCCAATTCCGATTCAAAAACGCGCTGGTTGTTGGCCACATACATTCGTATCCACACTCGTCGTAACATGTCCATAGTAGCAACTTGTTAATCGAGTTCTGCGTGCCTTGTAGACTGCGTTTAAAGGTCAAGCCAGCTGCAAAATTCAAAGCAATTTAATGGTACGTGGAAAAGGTTCATCTAATTAGCGGAAACGTGAGAAAATGTGACCTACACTTGGTGCAATTCCTTAGTACGCAGTTCCTCAGACAGTTTTGAAAAAATTGGCTTTGATCACCGGCGGAAGCAAATATTTGGCGGATGAAAATCAGTAGAACTGCTAGCAACGCTAACAACCGTGTATTCATCATTTTTACAGATACTGATTTATGGTTGTAGGGGGAAAAGATTTACCGGTTTGGCTTGGCCAAACACTGCAGATTTAATACATCAAGTAAAAATCAATATTTGCTTCATCTTCCCTAACTAAGCAAAAATGGTGAAAAGATAGATTTTACGGCATTTTGATCTTTTTGCTGATTGCCTAAACTAAGACGATTCCGACGGGAAATTTTGGTATTTAGAATAAACCGTAAGAATTGCTAAACGTAATGCAACCGTACCGAATGCTGATAAACACCACCCAAAGGAAAACCAAAACAAACTATCGCCCGCTTCAGCCCACTGACGGTGACATGTCCATCATGATGTTGATAAGCGATGGCAATGTTTTCGATGTTTTCCTTCGGCGGTGTTGCCATCAACAGGGCAGTGAATTCAAAAATAAACATTTTGATTCAAACAATTTCTTAGAACTGACCAAAGGGCCTAAGACAAATAAGTTCTTTAACTGCACTGTAAATTATTGTGAATCTTTTCTAAACTACACATCGTGACATATAAGCCATGCGCCACCAAGTCGTGCGCCAAACTACGCGTATGTTCACTTTGCATTAGTGCAAGCGAAAAAACGATTTGACGTTTATTTTTGTTTCGTTCGCACTCATGTGTGTCAAAAAACAGCAACAAATAAACGAAACGCTAGTTTATCTCGGGATAGACATACTATAATGACTAATGAGCAAGTGATTTTTCATTTACGTTGAAGAAATTATTCATGTTCACTTTGCATTAGTACAAGCGAATAAACGATTTGACGTTTATTTTTGTTTCGTTCGCAGTCATGTGTGCCACATATAGCAACAAATCAATGAAAAGCTACTCTGATTTTTCATTTACGTTAAAAAATTATTCTTGTCTGTTTTATGCAATATATGCATGAGTTTATTCCAAAACTAGCAGCACTCTTGGAGGATAACTAACAATGAGTGTTCCATTAATCGAAATAAACTTGAAATTGACATTTATTTACGACATGGGATTTCTTCATTTTGGACCTTTCAATGCTAATTTGGACAGTGTCAAAATTAGATTTTGGGCACACTGAATGTAATAAAAGATATTATGGAAACGGTGAAGTTCATTCAACTAGGCCAAGATACTGACTGCTTTTATTGCAGTACATTAAACGTAATTTAAATAAATTTAGCTTGAACAGCTTTCAAAGATGCATGGAAGAATAACATAAGAAATTCAGTGAGTGCAAAACATATGGTATGTTTTTGCAATCACTGAATTGCTCATGATTTTTTATTTTATTTATGTAAAACAAAAATATTTATGTAGCAATTTATCTATTCTTTGCATCAATACCGGGATTTACAATTCTTCGTAGCCGTAAAACAAAAAGTAAATTGAAATATTGAATGGTATTTTTCTCGGCATAGTGATTTTTCACATTATGCGATGATGGTACTGATATGCGAGTATTGCAGATTTTTTTTATAAGCTGTAGAGCCTTGATTTCCACTGCGACCATTTAAAGGAATATTGTGGTATGAGTATTGCAGATAAGTTCACATAACTGCATCAAAGGCTTCCAAGCGATTCGAAGTGAATATGCACTTTTATTGCACTTTGAAAGAAAATTCACGAACTTATCTGAGTATTGCAGATAAGTTTGTACACTTTCTTTCAAAGTGCAATAAAAGTGCATATTCACTTCGAATCGCTTGGAAGTCTTTGATGCATTTATTCCTTGGTTTATAATAAATAAGTGCAGTGAATACTCACAAGCGATCCAACGTGGACGTGCACTTTTATCACCATTAAACGAAGGTGCACTTTACAGACAATGTATACACAGACTTGCTGAGACAAAAACAGTAAAACTAGCAACCATGAATATCTACTGACATCACGGAATATCCTATAAGCTTTTACATGGGCTTTTCCCGTTACTTCCCCTCACAATACCCTTCTGCTCGGTTGGCTGTAGTTTTTGACAGTCCGTTTGGCTGAATTTTTTAACACTTCGTTAGTCTGTATAAATTGTCTGCATTACACAATTCTCGACAAACATATGATTACGGCTTAAAAGCCTACTGTCAAAATTCTCTTTGAAAGGAAATTCCAGGCATACCGTTACTAGCTAAACACAATCCATAGCAGTTAATGAAAGAGAACTTTTCTCTTTTGTTTACTACCAACATCTGTGATTGGCGAATAACGGTTTGTCAGGAATTACCTTTCAAAGAAAATTTTGACAGTTGGCTCTGAAGCCGTAATCATATATTTGTCGAGAATTGTGTGATAGTCCAATTTGGTGTGAAATATTCAATATTGATTCTAGATTTGAATTGTTGACTTTCACTGGGTCCAATCTGCAAATGAGAGCCTCTCTTTATGTTTACTTTCTCTTTCGCTTATTACGACGCCACTAAAAAAATTTTAACACATTTTTCGATATACGTCAAAAGATGATGGTTCTACATTATTAAGCAAAGTATGGAAGCTCAAACGTAAACTTGGCCGAGTAATTCCCATAATTGAAAGTAAACAAAGAGAGACTCTTATTTGCAGATTTGACCTACTGAAAAAGTCTTTTCTCGACAAATATATGATTCCGGCTTAAAAGCCTACTGTCAAAATTCAAAAAAAGTTTTCTCTTTCATAAACTGCTATGAACTAGAAAAACTCTAGAAATAGAACTGCGGAGACTCCATTTTGGACCAATTGGATTCGCGTTTAGCTGTCAAAAAACGAATCCAATCGAACATTGCCTATCCTTATTACATTGGACGTGTTGCCATACAATGCCGGGACATACGTTGCCAAAAATACTGTTTTTCTCTTACTATGAGTTTTTATACTATGAACTGTGTTTAGCAAGTAACGGTTTGTCCGGAATTTTCTTTCAAAGACAATTTTGACAGTCGGCTTTTGAGCCGTAATCATATGTTTGTCGAGAATTTATTTTTTTCTCGATTCGTTGTCGGTGTCGATTAGTCCCTTTGGTCAACTCACTCTCGAAATGAAATGTCCTACTCTCTGCGATGTTTATGTTGACACTTCGCGTAATCCTGAGTACGACCCTGCAGTTCCCCATCAGAGATGCCAGGTTTGCAGACAAGTCTGCAAATTCGCAGACTTTTAATATAAGCTGCAGATTTTTTCGATGACGCAGATATTTGCAGATTTTCTAGTTTGGTTGCAGATATTTGTAGATTTTTTAGTTTTGTTGCAGATATTTGCAGATTTTTGAATATAAAGGCTTTTGGTTACACTAGCTTTCCTGACATTTTTTGTTCTTCCCAGACATTTAAAATTATTGTTGCAGACATTTGAAAAAAGTACCTGGCATCTCTGTTCCCCATAGCTTTTCTCTTTCACGGTGACGAAGAGCACTGTTTGTTCGTAGAACTTAGTCAAAAAGCAGCAGATCCTAATCGTATTTCTTTCCTTTCAATAGTCCAAGTTTGTTAGTGTGAAACAAAGAAATAGTGTAGTGATTATTGTGCGTCGCGGATTTCTCAAGCTTACTGTACCAGCAATAGTCCAAGTTACGGCTAGCTAGTGTCGCATTTAGTTAAATCGAAATCGTGATTTTAGTGGGTGGCGAAGAAAAAAAGTGTTCCTGTGAGTTGTGCAACGTAATTAGAGGAGTTGCCAGGAACGAGCAGCTGAAACAGACGGAAAGGTTTTGTGGGCACTGTACACCCCGTGGATAGATTCCGACTGCATCTGCAAAGATGTCCTACGCGTATTTGTTCAAGTACATCATCATAGGCGACACGGGTAAGTCCTGATGGACCATAATCTTCCTTCTGGGTAGGGAATTTTTGCGTAAACTATACGGGCTGTTGGTGTAGCACTTGTGTGAAAGGGGAAGGGGGAAGAGTGTGAAGTAGAAGCAAAATAATCGATAATGTTCCGTCATCGTTGACTCTCACGAGACGTCTCTCGCTCACCGACTATGTTGACTGTGGTTATACACACCGAGAAAAAGTCGGCCACCGGAATGATTTGGTCGCAGTAAAAACAAACAACTTTGGCCGCAAAACTAGAACGTACTTATAATTAGTATAGCTTTGTTGCTTCTTCATTTCCTGTTTCTTTATAATTCTGTGCTAAGGAATTAATGAACACTCATTTAACGCTACACGGCGTACAACCTTGCTCTATATGCTGGTACATTCAATCATGATGTTTAGTCATGCTTGTTCCAATGTCCTCTGAAACCATGTGAGTAGCAGACGATAAAAGAATGACCTGTTAAGCGAGTGAGTCATGCAAAACAATTTACCGCTAAATTTGAAAATGCGGTGTCTGATATCCGTCTAATTTATTTTTGTAAGTTTCTTATGTTCCTTCTTCAATTAATATAGATTTGATCACTTATCTTTGGTCTTTATACTTATGTATTTAATACGGCAAACAAGCACACACCTAATCCCAACAGCTGATACCAAGTGCTGTGTTTATATTCAGTTGGTGTTGGTATATACGTAACTTGCAACAGTGAGGTCGTTGTGCGATGAAATATGTTAGAGAAAAACTCAATAATCGATAGGTGTGTGCTATTGGTAAAACGCATGGACTGTCCATAATCGCGTAGGTGTCCGATGTTCCCAGAATTGACTTCATTATACTGTCGTGCTGCATAATCGTTTTTATAGATTCGCTTTAAAAGTGAGACTGCTACCCGTATCACTGTAGTATTGTATTATTTTATTTATGATTATCCTAAATTCGCTGGAAGATCTGGCCGTTCTGTTAAAACGGAACAGTGGGTATGGTGTTTTTGAAAGAAAAAAAGCTTTGAATTTAAAAATGTGCTCTGTGATTCAGAATATTGCTCAGTGCTGCGGGTCAATTTATCCGTATAAATTGAAAACGTAATCTATTAAGATCAGAATGCTTCGTTTTCGAATTGTTCAAAATAGAAATTGCTCGTTTTGATGCGCCGAATACCGATTTTTTTTTATTCCTTCAGCTTTATTTTGTCGCCACGGGAGCCTTTCGGTGTTAGTGAGCCGTGGTATCAGATGTATAATAGAATGAAACACATCTGGTGGTCTGGGGCATATTGACGATCCATTGAGTGCGTCCGATTGTCCAATGGTCGTCTCTTGTCATCCTGATAGCTGTGGCAGCAAGTGATACGTGGCGCTCGTTAATGATCGCTCATTGATGTATACGGACAGAATGTCCGTAACGAAAACTACGGAGAAGGGGTACTGGTGTAGATGTTTGCCGATTAAGTGTATGAATATGCTTAAAAGAATCTAGTATACAAAACATTAATAGTCTTAAGGAATGGGGAATATGAATTGAAGGTCCTGAGCTGCCAGGGCATCGCAGATCAGGTGGTCTTCCGTGCGTTTGGAGAACATCCTTAAGTTTTGCTCTGGCCACACAATGATAGTCAGGCTCTGAGCACAACCAAACGATATGGTCAACTATTGATTAGTCGACACCATCGAGAAAGATCGTTTGGAGTGTCTCGGAAGAATCCTTGTGCGGGATCCGAATTGGTCCATATCTTCCTCACGCAGTCAAAAACCCAATGATCTCAATTCTCAACATCCTGATTTGTCGTTGTCCGGTTATGCATGTTTCTGGCTGTCGTCCAAAGAGTACTCATAGAAGTATCTTTTGATCAGTCGTTAACAAAATGGCGTTGATTGCCTCTCCTTTTTGCTTTAATGAGCCTTTTTAGCCTGCGCTGAAGTGGTGTATTCGACATGAAATTCCTGCTTACTTTCTCGATATTACTTGTAGTACGCTTCAGTTTTTTTCATGCAATTTCAAATACTCTTTGTTCCACCATCAATTTGGCGAGCGTGTTTGAAGGGTGTGGTTATGAAAACGCTTAGTTGGAGTTTTAACTACACTGTCGCAAAATAGGCTGACGGAGAAGTTATTCTCATCCAACGTGGGCAACGCTTCCAGTATTTCGCATAAGATCATACGAAAAATCTACTGGCTCCGCCAGACATGGTCCATTGGAGGGTCTTGAACAACAACTTGTAGATTCTGGGACTCTTATAGCTTTCGTAGTATTCAGAACAGCCATACTGAACTCATCACACAGGTCAGAAATGAGAGGGGCCTGATTATCATCGTAAGATGCCCCACAAACGACGCCATGAGAGTTGAACTCCTCTAAGATCAAGTGTGGCGCAGGAAGGACTTCAGTTATAACCTTGAGCTGCTAAAAGTTTAACGGAACTCTTAATACAAACTGACAGAAAGCATTTAATCTGTATTCAAGGATGGTTGATTCTGTAGAAGGAGCAACGTTTTTGGATTCTCAACAGTAGTCCCCTATGCTGGTCATCTCTATCTAGTCGAATAATGTTGAAGTCACAAAAATTCAGAATATAAACGGACCAAAGCTATTTTTCCAAAATTGCGAAAATGTCTGTGATGCAGAAGCTTGTCTATCAGTACGTACTTCGGTAGCCGAAATGAATTTAAAGGGCTTATAGTTCTGGAATCGCCTGGTTCTGAAACTGAGTGTAATTGTTTTATCTCGAGTGTCTTGACCTGTGGGGGATTTCGTGTTTTGAAGACCTACCTAATGTTTACAAGAAAATATGAGCGTAGATTGTAAAGAGAAAATTGAAACGGAAATACACTCAACTGATGCCGATGAATGGTACACACTGATTCAGGCTCTTCTACTGATTAAGAAACGGCTGCTGGTTTCCGCCAGGAATAGACGGCGTCCCAGTAGCACTATAGTTCCTATATTCTCAGCTAGACGGAGGTACTCTCAGTAGCGCTAACCGCACTGAGTATTTCTCATTCTTCTTTTAAATTCTTGTCATGTAGTGATTATTTCAACTGCTCTGTCTATGAAAGTACCATCTCTATCACTTGAAATACATGTGTTTTGACAGTTCGCAATTTTGAGATCACTCTCACTTTGAATGTGCGGAGTCCAGGTTAGTGGAAAGTGCGCAATATTGGTGTACATTTTTTGTGCTAATGGTATGTGTTCCTCTGAGTATTTGTGACTGTTGGATCAGGGAATACAGTCGTTTGGCATAAAAGCCATTTGGCATTAAGTCAATTGACAAAATGATCATTTGGCATAACTGGTGTTTGGCATAATAGTCATTTGGCATAAGGATCTTTTGGGATAAGCACAGGAAGGAAAGCAGCGTAGCTACATTAGGCGGTGGCAAATTTTTATTCAATTTATAGCGTTGGAAGCGACGATGCATCGAAAGCAAATTTGTAAACCACTCGCTTGGCCGGACTACTCAAACATAGGGCCTGTAGCTAGTTTAAGTACGGGCAGTACGGTTGAAAAGCGATGTTCCATAGCCATATTAGGCGGCGGCTAGTGCTTTTTGCCTTTCTCATATAAAGAAAGGCTATGCAATCACTGTAAAAATCGACTTTTTAACGGAGGGCCGAGTGTCATACACCATTCGATTCAGTTCGTCGAGATCGGCAAATGTCTGTGTGTGTATGTATGTGTGTGGGTGTGTATGTGTGTATGTGTATGTGTGTGTGTATGTGTGTGTGTATGTGTGTGTATGTGTGTGTGTCATTTAAACTCACACAATTTTCTCAGAGATGGCTGAACCGATTTTCGCAAACTTAGTTTCATATGAAAGGTATAACGCTCCCATAAGCTGCTATTGAATTTTTAGTTGATCCGACTTCCGGTTCTGGAGTTACGGGTTGAAGAGTGCGGTAACCCAGCAAATTCCCATACAAACTGGTACCACCATGATGTTCAAATGATGTAAAACATATTAAAATTGATGTAACATTACTCTAGTTTGCGGGTCTGGATCACTAATGATCAATCAAAGCAGCTTTGACCACATTGGCCACCTATGACAGTTCATGACGCCCCCGGGGAACCCGCCAAGTTCCTAAGCTAATATCACACCCATTCCCCAACGAATTCTCTACCGATTTTTACAAACTTGATTTCAAATGAAAGATACAGTAATACCATTGACTGCTGCTGAATTTCATTCTGTTCTGACTCTTGCTTCCGGAGTTACAGGGGTGTTAGTAAGGATACACTGGAATTTCCCATATAAATCGGTACAATCGTAATACCTCAGAGGCTAAAAACTATTGAAATGGTCACCAAATTACTTCTAATCGCAGATCTAAATCACTGATTGCCAATCAAACATTCTTTGAATATATTGTCCACTATCGACGATTCCGGAAGTCCGGAATTCCGGGCATATTCCACAAATAAAGTCACATTGGTTCTTCGGTGATGACTGAACCGATTTTCTCAAACCAAGTCTCAAATGGAAGGCAAAATATGCAGCTGAGTATTGCATCAGAGGCCCTCCGCCCCCCCCCCCCCCGCCTTGCCCTTACATCTCCCTCCTTCATCACTACCGTCCCCTTGGACCACCCTCACGCCCGCATTTCCTTCATCCACCCCGTATACCAAAATAAGATGAAGGATTTCTGACGCATCCTCCACTCCCACTCTACTAACCCCCCATTCCCTCCACTTTTAAACCCATTCCACCAACATTTCAAAATATAATCACATGAAGATAACATTGAACTCATGCTGATTAAGCTAATTAAATACTATTCTTTTGCCTTTCTCATATAGAAAGGTTACGCAATTGCTCCAAAAACCGACTTTCTAACCGAGGCCCGGAGGGCCGAGTCTCATATAACATTCGACTCAGTTCGCCGAGATCGCAAAATATCTGTGTGTATGTATGTGTGTATGTGTGTATGTATGTATGTATGTATGTATGTATGTATGTATGTATGTGTGTGTATGTGTGTGTGTATGTGACCAAAAATGTCACTCATTTTTCTCAGAGATGGCTGAACCGATTTTGACAAACTTAGTCTCAAATGAAAGGTGCAACGTTCCCATAGGCTGCTATTGAATTTCTAATGGATCCGACTTCCGGTTCCGGAATTACAGGGTGATAAGTACGAACACGCAGAAAATGTCGATTTTAATAAATTCTGCAATGAATGTATAAAGGTGAAATTTTTTCCAAAATATGACCACAACTGCTTAGATTTGTAGTATTAGGTCACTAACATCCATTCAAAGTCTATTTGGCCACATTGGCCACCATCCTCAGTTCCGGAAGCCCCGGCGGAAGTATCTAAATTCAGAATAACATTCACATCGGTTTCTCGGAGATGGCTAGACCAATTCGACTAAACTTGGCCTCAAATGAAATGTATTGTATTGCGTCCCCGTAAATGGCTATTTAATTTCATCCCGATCCGACTTCCGGTTCCGGAGTTACAGGCCTGGGCGTGCGATCACATAGCAAATTGTGATTCAAACCGATACTCCGATGAAAGCAAAAAAGGTAAAAATTTCGCTAAAATGTCTCTCAAACAACTTAAATTTGCTGTTCTCGGTCACCGACGGCCAACCAAACTTTCGTTGACTACATTGACCACCATAGATGGTTCCGGAAGTGCCCGGGAAAAGCGGCCACCTTTCAAAATTTACGAACTCACATCAGTTTCCCGGAAATGGTTTGGCCGATTTTCACAAACTTAGTCCCAAATGATAGCTATAATATCCCCACAGATGTCTATAAAATTTCGTACGGATCGCTTATATGGGTCCGGAAATATAGACTAAATCGTCCGGTCACATATGAAATTCCCATATAAGCCGGAACTCAATTTTTTTTTCAAAGGGGGGACCCCATGAAATTTCAGAAATCGAATTCGTATTTTTGATGCCAAACATCTTAAAAATGCATGAAACGTCGAGATTTTATGTTATCTCGAAAATTTTTTTTTTATAAAAATCGACTTTTTGGGACTTAGCCGATTTCGCACCTTTTTTTCAGTTCAATATTACCATGGCTGTTTTTTCTTTGTCAAAATTTTAGAACTCGAATAATGATTTATTTTCCTGTATATAGTTGTCATGTGATGTATAATAATAAAATGTAATATATGCATTTAAAAGTTTTTAATGAATATAAACAACGCACACATTCTCGTGATTCATGATTGAGAAAGGCACAATTGCACCGCTAGGTGGATTAAAATAGGTTTTTAATTTATTTATACACTCAGAAAAAAGATTTGTTGGTTCAATAAAAATATGGATTAAATTCAATAAATAAAATTATTGGTCGGGAAACAAAAAAATTATTTATTGAATCCAATAAAATTTATTTATTGTTTCAGTAAAAAAATAGTGTTCCATCTTTTAATAAAAAAATTATTGAAATTAATACAAAATTATTGAAATTAAAACTATTTTTATTGAAAGCAAAAAAATTATTGTTGCTCTAATAAAAAAAAGGTTTTGAGAGCAATAAGTTTGTTGTTTAAAGTAATAAACAATAAATGATTGAATTCAATAGCACATATTTTTGGTTTAAATATGCTTAATTTTTCTGCGTGTAGTGTCAGAAGAGGCGGTACTTCGCAAGCAAACCTGTAATCACAACATGATTTTCTTTTAATTTTGGAATTAATTTTCCTTCTAATGTATTCGTTTCAGTGCGGTGTTTATGCCAGGTAACCATCATGCTAAATGGCCTTTATGCCAAATGACTTTTATGCCAAACGGCCATTATGTCAAATGACTTTATGCCAAATGACTTTCATGCCTAATGACCTTATACCAAACGACCTTATGCCAAATGACTATATCAAATGGGATACAATCCATTCAGCACGTTAACATACAAACGAGTAAAACCTTCGTGGTCATCCTAGCACACCAAAGCCCGTGGTCTCGCAAACATGAAAAAACCTCTATGATTTAGTGAATGTTTTAGCGCGATAATGCATCAATCACGTCTGAAAATCTCTACTCTTCGGTCTTAGCAGCCTAGGCCTGCCTTCAGGTGGACAAAAAAATGACGCCCATGTTCACTAGACAACATGCTCCATGGCGACATGACCGGGAACTAGTAATATAGGAAAACCTACTCTCTTCTAGCATCTGAACCACCCAAGTAACCATAAGCATTTAGCCATTGCACTATATTGGCTATACATTTGCACTAATGTTGCATTGAAACTCTATTACAGCATTAACAATGCAATAAAGTTCTATATTAGCATCAATAATGCATAACTGCACAGTCGACATATAGCATTATCGCTTGCTCTTTATGCGTATATAAAGCTGATATAACGCGTACATGCTTCAAGGATCTTTAAAGCATGTAAGCTTTACAAGTGCATTTAGTGCCATTATAGAGCAAATAAAAAGCCGATGTAATGCTATTGTAATGCTGTGGGTTTATTTGTTATGCAACTCTTCTTGAAGATTATATTCGGTATATTTCATTTCAATCGAACATATTCAATATAGTCCAGGGAGCAAACGCGGCGCACTTACCGTGGAGGACGAGGTAAGGTACCTCAGCTCGAGACTTACTAAAGGTAATTTTCGTAAAACATTCGTACCATGTGAGAACGAAAACTCATTAAAAATATTCATTACAATGCATTAGAAGAGAGAGTGTAATAAAAAGAATTGAATTGGATTTAATTAAGAACAGCATTAAAAGACTGTATAGTGTATTGAGCGTGACAACTTTGGAGTGTTACAATTTGCATCTAAAATTAGCAGTGGAATTTCAAGGTGATTTTAATTTATTCTTGACCAAAGTGAAAGTAGCAGAACATAGTGAAAGTGAAAGGAAACGTAAGTTGCTTACCAAAAAAATTTTCTTGTGCCAAAAAAATTCTTAAAAGGAAATATTCTCTTGGCCGCCCGCCAAAACCTGCTGTACAGGTTTTGGAGGACTTCGTGGTTAATCGCTCTTCCCAGAATTTTACCAATGATCAATTGGAATTATTAAACCGGGGACTAAATTACGCAATAACACCTAAACAAAACTTCGAATATATGATTATTGACCTGGAAACAGGTATAAAGAATTCCAACCTCCCTTTTGAAAAAATTAATGACGCCAGAACAGTAGTAGCTGGCATCATTAAAGAAAATGTTTCGGAAACCCAGGAAGATACAAAAGAATTAACAATCACCAAAGAATTGAGGGAAAAGCCGGTTTACTTCATCAAGGCTGACAAGGGAAATAAAGTAGTAGTCATGGATAAGCATCAATATGATACTGACATGCAACATAAAATAAACTCTAGTCCATATAGAATTCAAAGAATAAATCCTCTCCCTGACATGATCAAACGTGTCGATAAAACTCTTAAAGAATGCAAACCCGTCCTAGGGGATAGCCTGTCACGTCTCAAAGTTTCAAATCCTGCCTTACCTAGAATTAAGGGACTACCTAAAATCCACAAACCTGGGAATGAAACGAGGGAAATTATTTCAGCTGTAAATGCCCCTACCCAAAAAATTGCAAAATGGTTGGTTAACGAATTCCAAACAATGCCTAAACAATTCCATAGTTGCTCGATTAAGAGCACACAAGATTTCGCAATCAAACTTCAGAAGTCAGGTGAAATCAAAGATGACGAAATAATGGTCTCTTTTGACGCAACCGCCCTATTCCCAAGTGTCCCTGTAAAGGATTCAATTAACCTCTTAGAGGATTGGTTACTACAACAGAATAACAATAGTCTATCGAAAAGCAAAGTGAGATCTTATCTTAAACTTACTCGCCTTTGCATGGAAGAAAATTATTTCACATTCCGAGGTGTCTTCTATAAACAAACTAAGGGTGCCCCTATGGGTAACCCACTCTGTCCTTTTCTTTGTGAGCTTTTCATGGCAAACCTAGAAGAATGTTTAAAGATGAAAAATTTGTTGCCAGAACGCTGGTGGAGATATGTTGATGACATTTTTTGCATTATCAAACGGAGAAATTTAACAAATATATTGGAAGCTATTAACAACATTCATAATAATATCAAGTTTACACATGAAGAAGAAAAAGATAACAAATTACCATTTTTGGATATCCTTGTAGTAAGAGAAGGAAAATCCTTGACTTTTGAAAATTATAGAAAACCTACCAATACAGATAGAGTTATACCAAATACTTCAAACCATTCTTATCAGCATAAAATGACAGCATTCCATCACATGGTTCATAGAATGCTTAGTTTACCACTAAGCGAAGAAGCAAAATTTAAAGAAACAGAGTTTATTTTCAGAATTGGTAGGCTCCAGAGCAAACTATCCAATCAATAATCAATAAAAAAAAGTAAAAAATTCAAAAAACAATCCCTCACAACATTAACCCCATTAACCGAGAATTTAAAAAGGATAGCAGTAGACTTCAACAAAAATACGGCTTATCCACTTAGACATATATTAAAAAAGTTTGGTATGGATCTTGTTTTTAGTAGTAGAAAGTACCACCTTAAATCGATTTTAGGATCCACTAAAGATCCAATTGAAACTCTGGGAAAATCTGGGGTATACAAAATTTCTTGTTCTCATTGTGATAAAATTTATATTGGACAAACTAAGAGAACACTAGATATTCGGTTTAAAGAGCACATCGCTGAAATCACAAAAGCTTCCAAGGAAGCTGTTAAAGATGTACCATTTCACTTCAAATCTAAGGTAGCGGAACATTCCTTTTCAGAAAAACATGATCTGACTACCGAGGATATAAAAATTCAACGTCAAACTTCTAATCCATGGAAATTGGATGTTGCTGAGAGCCTAGAAATTTTTAAACAACCCCCTTCGTCTTTACTCAATCGAGATCAAGGTAACGGATACACATGGCTTTTCCAAACATTACCCGTACGCAAATGATCATCTTCACACACCTAAGTTACCTAATTTTTACCTGCCTTTTCGGTACATAAAGCGGTACAGAGGGTATTTTCTTCATTCTGATACAATACAATGAAGAAGGCTGCAAGTCGTAGCCGAAATACGTATCTGTAACAGAAAAGTGCAATTTTGCATTTTGTTCATCATAGTGGAATTAAAACGGAAGACAACGGTTAACGGAAGATATGCGGAAGCCACGTTGCTAGGCACCGACTCGCTTGTTTACATTAGGAAAAACTGAAATCTGAAGTGAAAATTCAAACGCACAAATGAGAGTTTTCGAACATTTTCCTTTGGTCATCTGCACATTGGCAGAAAATTTGAAGTTTTGTTAGTAAACGATTAAAGTTTCGCGAGTGTTTTTGCAGTGGTGTGTGAAAAAAGTGCATTTGAAAAAGTGCAATGAAAACGAGAATAAGTGTTTCGAAAAGAAACCCCAAGTGAAGAGAGGCGATATTTTCGCACAAAATAGGAGCTACAGATGGCATTCCGTCAAAAACTCGGATTGATTGTATAGAAAAATATTCTAGCTTCCTTAAGTAGCAGTTTCGTGGCACACCAGCAAGGTTAGTGTGTTGAAAAACGTATTTTTATATTTGCTCATGTCAGATATATGGTTAGGCAGGAGAGGGGTGTGTTTGGCGCTGCAGCTATGTTGTGGCTCGCATGTATAATGTCCTTAAAGTGTTTAATATAACATTCCACTAAGTCGCTCAAAACAGTGCTTTTGTTAAAGTATTAGAAGAGAGTCAATTACGGTTTTAAACAGGACATTTCATTTTAACATTTTTCCTTTTTGCTCAGCATACCGAAAGGAAACATAAGAAATGGTTTTAAAAGCATGGCGGACATGTGGATCTAAAGCAGATATTAGGCTACGTTATGATGCTTATTGGTTACTTCACTAGGCAACTCGGCGACAAGATCGGAACTCTAGTGATAGAAGAACTCACTCTCTTCTAGTATCTGCTCGCGATCATTCAAGAGCACACGCTAATAGGCGGATAGATGTCTAAATCTTACAATGAATATCAATCACGGCCCGCTGCAATTGGACTTTAGACTATCAGCACCGGTGCGTAAGCAAATGCGTGCGTATTACGATAAACGATAATAGTAGACGTGCCCGTATTCATCTCATTAGTCAGTATGTCACATTATTTAATTGATAACTCGACTTATAGTGACTGGATTGTGCTTAAATAGGTGTCATCATCTTTGCTACGTACCTAAGAAGAAGTACAGTTAAAAATTTTGCTTGTAAAATGTAAAATGCTCCCGTTTGAGCGAAGCGAACAGTCGAGTACAACGTGCCCTTATTCATCCTACCATTTAAGCTAATGCGTTGAATAGAGATAGCAGATACTGCTCTAACTAACGTGTTCAAATGGGTGAGATGAATAGAGGAGCTAAGATGAATTAGGGAGCAGTAACCCTAATATATTTGATCCCCGTTTTCGCACTGGTCGTTGGTAAATAGGTTACCAAAATAATAATCTGTTTTCACACCGGTAGTTGTTATTATAGCTGTTGGCGTTTATCTGCTAAAATCGATCGAAATAATCGAAAGCTTTGAGATTTCATTACTTAAATGTTAGCCTTCGTAGTAGCTTCCACAGCTAAAAATCTTCCGGCATTGGCAAATTCAGAACCAATAAAATTCCGCTTCTTGCTAGCATTTTTGCCCTTGGATTTCATTATTGGAAGATCCTGCTGGTTCGACAACGTCAATATTTCCAGTTCCATTAAAAAGCCTGCAAATTCAAAATATTGTGGAACGAATTGTGGTCATATCTGTTGCAGTTTCGCGAATGAACGACAAATCAGGCCGCGTTCCCTCATACATTACGTGTAGATTGGTTTTTTGATTTGTTCCATCAATCGGATCCTGGGGCACATCATGTTCAGCTTGTCATAATGCTACATCTTCCAATTCAATCCAAGCTGCTTCGATGCACTCATTTTTACTTCCACGCAGGAAACATACAGCATAATCAAAAGTATGTGTTACTGAATTCTAACAAATTGCAACAAACGTCAAAATAATTGGTGTGAATCGAGGCTTGAAAATATATTTTCATTAAAACAACAATAAACTTCTCATTTCAATAATTCTGTTTTAATTTCAGTAAACTTTGAATAAATGTTATTTGATTCGATCAATTAATTTTTTGTCTCCCAACCAAAAATTTTATTTTTTGAGCTCAATCCATAATTTTATTTAAAATAAAAATCTTCCACGAAATGAATCAAAATTCTCGCAGAACACTTCTACATAACATTTATCGCGAGACCCTATTTTTTACATTTTCCTTTACTTTGCTTCCTTTCTGCGAATAGCAACGTTGGCGTCGGTTGTAAGAAGTTATCAAATATACGCACTCGCAATTAACAGAAACGATAAATTTCCATTTCCCAACCTGTTTATCAACCGCCGGCGCGGTGTCGTGTTATGATGGCGGTTAGCAAATCGCTATTACCCACGCTCCGGTGCTGTTGGTCAAGCAGTGTTTTAGTGGGTGACATTTCTGGCGCGTCTGCACTTGTAGTGAGTGATTCTGACGGCGAGACTTTCCGAGACCCTAACTCTACAGCTCCAGTGGGACAAACGAACATAACACAGCATATCGTTGAAAAGATCATTTCGTCTTTTAAATTTTTAGTGTCGAAAGTCCCGAAAACTAGTTATTTTACTAAATATGGCTTTGTGTTGTATTTGACCATTTGGCCAGACCTGTAACTTTTAACCGATCACTTAAAAAGTGTATTCATTTTTTAGGCAGAATTTCGGTGCGTAAAGCGAATGTTGCGCCGCGTAATGCAGCATACTGAGGAGTTCGCCCGGTTCTTCCCAGGCTCCGTACTATGTTGAGAATATTTTAAACGCTCTCAACTATTTTAATCATAGTACGGGTCGAATGACACTATCGAATTGGGGTTCCCTATTTGGTCGGTTGAAACAACCACTACCGATACTACACAGTTTATCTAGGCTGCTGGGAGGAAGAAGCTGATATTGAAGGACAGCTTCCATAGATGGCCGAACAGCCGGCCAGGCGGCGTACACTATCACTCAAAATCTCCTGAACCAATCATTGGGATCATCCATAAATGACGTAGCATTATATGGGGGAGGGGGAGTTTTGCATTTTGTGATGATGTGTGACGACGGGGGGGGGGGGGGGGGGTTAGGGGGTCATGTCAGGCTACGTAGCTTTTTTAAAGGGGAATAACTAACATCGTTTTTTATTTAAAAAAAAATACGGGGACAGGGGGGAGAGTTACCGTCAAGCTACGTAATTACCAGGGAGGTATTTAGAGGTTTGTAACGAAATGCTACGATGGGGGAGGGGGGTGTTAAAAATTACTCAATAAATGTTACGTCATTTATGGATGGTCCCATTCTATAATTTCGCAGTTTCCGGGGCAATGATGTGAAGAATCATTCCCCAGAGAAGCTTTTAACAAAAATTGTGTTACCTTTTAACATATTAACCGAAAAGCTTCAAAGTGCTATTGTGTTTAAAACGATTAGTCCAGCAGATTTTGAGTTAGGATGTACAACGCAAAACAAGTTTTCGACGAAGCGTCTCCGTAGATTCACTGTCACTCGCTCAATTTTCAGTATTATGCAAACGAAAATGACCGATTGCGACATTATTATAAGGAAATTTAATGACTATACTAACACTGTATCACCACACAAATTAAAAAAAAAAATAAAAACACTATCTTCACAACAAATTTTAAAAATGTGTCTTTTTTACCAGATTACCCTTTTATACTTTTATCTTCTCCCCCAAAAAAATATGAGTGATAGTGGTTTACTATCGATTTCCTATAATGTTTGGCCAATATTTATTTCATCATTTCGGTCCCACTCCACCTTCAACAAACCACTCCACATGGAAGCACAATATGCTGCACATGAAACATGATAAGAGGGAGCCTGTTTATACATACTATCGGGTTTGCTTTCATTCAATTTAACCTTACCACCTGAATTGATGATTGAACAAAGTGCTCAACACACAATAAAACAATCTCGAAGGCAACTCAAGTTACATATTAAAACGCTCTTCTTCCCCTATCCACAGGAGTCGGCAAATCATGCCTGTTGCTTCAATTCACCGATAAGCGCTTCCAACCGGTGCATGATCTGACGATCGGTGTTGAATTTGGAGCTCGGATGATCACCATCGATGGCAAGCAGATCAAGCTGCAGATCTGGGACACGGCCGGCCAGGAAGCGTTCCGCTCGATTACTCGTTCCTACTATCGGGGTGCCGCCGGAGCGCTGTTGGTGTACGATATCACCCGGCGTGAGACGTTCAATCATCTGACCACCTGGCTGGAGGATGCCCGGCAGCACTCGAACTCGAACATGGTGATCATGTTGATTGGAAACAAGAGGTAACAAAGAGCGACACCTAAGTGCAATGAAGCATTTTAACAATATTTACTTTGTAGTGATTTGGAGTCTCGTCGTGATGTGAAAAAAGAGGAAGGCGAAGCCTTCGCCCGAGAGCATGGCCTAGTATTTATGGAAACTTCTGCTCGTACAGCGGCGAATGTGGAGGAAGCTTTCATCAATACCGCAAAGGAGATCTACGAGAAAATTCAGGAAGGTGTGTTTGATATCAACAATGAGGTAAGTTATTGTTAATTTTTCACTCATTTATTCATTTTCGACGTTACGTGTGAACTCTCGAATCGCTAATAATTGTTTAACTTTTCTCCTATAGGCAAACGGTATCAAGATTGGTCAGGCCCACTCGCCGACCAATCCTTCCCTAGGCAGTGGAAACAATTCTGGTGGCCAGACTAGCAGTGGTTGCTGTTAAAATATATTGGAGACATAAACATCACACACATTGCTGCATTGTTCAGTTCTGGCAGATTGGGTGCAATGGAAAGTGAAAAGTGATTAGGCAAAAATTTGTACCCGAGCACCGTGCAGGACTTTGTATAAACAAACAAACAAACAATGACGAAATTCGTAATGAGCTCCTAGAAACATACAGATAATATAATTCTTATGGAAGATTGGATCTGTGCAAGCGGGACGTGAGTTGTGAATGTTGTAAAATGAATTATACATTTTTTAATTTTATTAATGCCAACGCAAATCTGATAGACATAAAAGACCAGGCAGTGAGATAAACTGATCATTTCCGTTTTTGTTAACCATGTTCATAACGTAGAATGAAAAAATGCGGTAACAACTTTTTGATGCTAATAGCCCTTTATACGCTCATCTGTCATTGAATTGTCGCCTGGTATTTGGCATGAGAGCGTTTAATGGGTTTGAAAATAAACCAATTACCTTACTGCATGTTTAGTAATATCTTAAAGTTAAATCATATTATCAACTACGAACAACTACTGAATTTCTAGTGTAATCCTGAACCATTAATGCAAACTTTTATTGATCTACATAGATAAAAAATAGCTTTTACCAAATCGGGTTGATTGTCTTAGCCAAGACATTTTACAGATTCATATTCGAGTTTCAGCTTAAATCAAAACGATTACGATTGGGGCTACATGCATTCCACAGCTCTCCTCTTTCTATGGATAGGAAAAAAAATCTTCCAAATTGTCGATTATTATTTTAATGTATGTCCAACCAGGAACTGTGTTTTGCTCTAATTCGATGTGATGTGCGATATGGAAACGTGCTTGTGGTGTGCATTTTTCAAAGAATGAAATTGAAGTCCCTCTATTGGTTTTAGCTATGATTTTAGAAATTACACATTTGTGTTAAAGAACCTAAACAAAACAGTGAAATGATTATGTGTCGTTTCACCCACGATTACTTTTCAGTTGTAATCAATTAAAGTTTAAAACAAATAACATAAACAATAAATAATTAGTTCTAACAACTTGCGTTTTTACTGCTCAAGATGATACCTAACAAGTGGGTAATACGGGAAACCAGTGAGGGTGGGCAACATTGACATCGCGATGAGGAAGCGTGACAGTGCACTACACCGGTGTAGTCAGTGCTACACTCATTCAAACTTGAGTGTAATCAGTCTATCTCTTTTTTTGCACTACACCGGTGTAGCACCAGAAAAAAACAAAAACGCTATAAGAAACACACGTCGAAGGACTATGTCGCGTTTTGGACCCGGCGCATTACGTGGTGCGGGTGTTGTAGAAGATGGAGCATTTCTCAGTCGTCCCCAAGAATACCGAAACGTGCGAAAATTGAAAAGGAACTGATCAATATAGCGACCAGAGGATTGAAGAATGTGGCAGCATTGTTTTTTCGGCAGCTATGGTCAAAGATTTGGCCAACTGCCGGCAGGCTGCTCTACAGGAAGTGGGGCATTTTGTGAATTAATACGGAATTTAATGAATGTTTCGTTTTTTTCATCCATCTGAAAACTGTCTCTTTTTAATTTTAAGCGTTTTCTTAGGCATAATGCATCAGACCTTGGGTTTATTTTCCGCTTTGCAAAGATCATTGGAAACGTATGTTTTCTTAGATCGCTTTATTGCTCATTGATTTGTTCAACGCTAGAATATTGCTCATCTGTTTGGAATCCGTACTACCACAACGGGGCGGTTCAAACATTTTACCTTTGATGTTTCCGTGGCGAAGTAGATCCCAGCTACCGAAAATAGTGGTCGGTTAATACACTTTGACAATCTCAGCATCCGGAGAGACTGCTATTGAGCGCTAACCTGGTAGAGTGGGTTGCTCTTCAATTCCAGAAAACCGGGATATTTTCAAGCCTGCATACAAGCACTACACAATAACTCTCGTGCGGCTACCTTTCATGAGAACTAACTACGGTCCCATAGGGCTGTTACTGGATTTCGCCGTGTTTTTTAGTTTGTCCACTATTGGATGTCAGTAAGAAATGAGGTGTTAGATATGATGCTTTGCTCAGAAAAAGTTGGGCTATTGGAAGGTTCTAATTGAAACTGAACCACCTCTATCAGATCATAGCATCATACCCTTTAATGTGACGTATTTTATAGAAAATTTACGAGCTAGGAAATCTTCACGGAAAATTTGTCGACTAAGCTTCATGGATATTTTCTAACAATTGGCCAACTAGACGACTTGGGTGAAGTCGTGGATACGACAAACTCGTCAATAGTACACTGAAATGAAAATATCTTGTATTTATTAGATTTGTCATATGAATCAGACCACAATTATTTATGTAGAATTTATATGAATACATATGAATGTTACACAAAGTTCATGTTAAACCACAGTGATATCCAATAAATTTGAATCCAGCGCGGTCAATATGAATATGATTAGAAAAGCATATTCAAGTTATATGAATAGCTAATGAGCTCAACCATCTCGTGGGTGTAAGTAGTGGGTTGTAAAACGAAGCCTGACAAGAAAAACAAAATGGCGGACCGAAAGCAAATGTTTTTGTTTGGTAAGGGTTTTTAACAAAATTAAAATGGTAAAGATACGTTCTAATGGAATTTTTTTTATTTCCACCAGGTAATGGTTTCGAATTACACGAGTTGATATTCTCTTGAACAACTAACCACAGAAAACAGACATCAATTTCAAGCTTTTAATTTGTTTGAAAAATAAAGATACATATTCAAAGGTAATTGAACTATCACCACCAAATGCGAAACTGTCGCAATTTCGTTAAGTAGGTGAGTGTTACTGAATTTAAAGGCTGGTCATATAGAAATTAAAAACGGCCAACATAGTTATGCACCGAGTTAGGATAGGCTGGTATGGCGTAGGGTTGGGAAAACCGTGGCTTATTTAAAAACCGGTAACCAAAAATAGAAAAAGGAAAACAAGTAGAATTTAAAACGCAGTCACAAACTATTGTTTCGAAAACTGACCTGAAGCAAAGATAAAATTGTCATTTCTTTGCCTGAAGTTGCCATTTTCTACTCATACAAATGCTTCGATATATATATATATATATATATATATATATATATATATATATATATATATATATATATATATATATATATATATATATATATATATATATATATATATATATATATATATATATATATATATATATATATATATATATATATATATATATATATATATATATATATATATATATATATATATATATATATATATATATATATATATATATATATATATATATATATATATATATATATATATATATATATATATATATATATATATATATATATATATATATATATATATATATATATATATATATATATATATATATATATATATATATATATATATATATGAAAAAAGTGGCAGCACTGCCGAATCTCACGGAAGTGATTTTGTGTACCTCCCATAGTTTACAAAATTTTGCAGTGAAATATAGTATATTTAATAGGAATTCGAAGTTAATCGCTCGGTAGGTCGTTTCTCCTGTTGTGTTATGTGTTGGTAGCCAAAAATATCGCTGGAATAGTGTAATTTGACGTAGTGATTTCATCGTCACATCACAATTATTTTGCTACGTATGTGCGCGACTCGAGCGAGCTACCAAAAATGTTTCCACTTAGCATCGACAGCGCCATCTGAACTTGACTAGTTGATGCAACGATTTCACTGATTCCCAGTAAAACTCATTCCGGAACCGGTTCGGATATCTGAATGGAGTCAGTACCCGGTCAAAAAAAATGCGGACGAAGATCGTCAGGCGATTTAAATAGTCTGACGTTTGACTCAACTCGCCTGTGCTAATTGCTCCTAGGAACAAATGCTATTTGTGAATGCGATTTAAAGGCAATTTCAATACTTAGACGACAAATTTTCTGGCGGCTGCAAGGGAATTGGTTGTTTTTGCATTTTTCAAACATGGCGGTTAGTGTTATCCACATTATCCATATTATTTATCTTATTAATTCAATAATTTTTTTTATTGTTTTATTCATGTTATTTGTTTCATTTGTTTTAATCATTTTATTGTTAGTTTTTCCCAGTTCATATATTGTTCAGTTTCTTCATTTTATTAATTCGGTTTAGTCAGTTCTTTTAGTTATTGTATGACAGTTAGTTAGCTTGAAACAATTTAGTTTACTCTCTTAATTTCATAACTTTTTTAATATTGTCTGATTTTCATTTGAGCTAATTTGATTTGTTTTATTAATTTGATTTATATGGATCATTCTATCCATTTTATGAATAACTTTTTTTGCTTCATAATTGTTTTGATTTTTGGTTTGTTTTGTTGTTTTTTAATTTATTCAGTTTATTATACGTGTTATACGTGCAGGACTCGAGGCTGTGCTTGTCTCACATATAGTTGCTTGCCAGTTTTGCGTGCGTTTGGCAATTTAATGAATAATACAACAGTTATATGTATGAGAGGTGTCTCATCCCACTGATGGGTGGATCGGTTTTATGTATACATGTGTGTGTATATATGTGTATGTGTTTATGTGTGTTTATGTACATATAAATGTTCAAAAAATGGTTGCATTATACACGGGATTGTTTTGTAGTGTACATATATAATCTATTAATGTGAAAAACTGATACTTCTGGATAGAAGTCAGATCTTCCTCCAATTACAGCTCCTTGGAGATCTCCAATGGAACAACTTACACAAGTCCAACAGGCAGTGACACCAGACTAGGAGAAACGGAAGCGCTGAGGAAAACACGGAGTCTATCGGTTCTTTTTTATTATTTCCCCTTTTCTTTCTTAAATAATCAGGAATTCAAGAAATGTGGATGAGAGTTAAAGGAGACATAAATGGGAGATAGGAATGAAGGTAGAAAACTGAAAAAATGGTAAGTTCTAGTACACATGTGTTATATATATATATATATATATATATATATATATATATATATATATATATATATATATATATATATATATATATATATATATATATATATATATATATATATATATATATATATATATATATATATATATATATATATATATATATATATATATATATATATATATATATATATATATATATATATATATATATATATATATATATATATATATATATATATATATATATATATATATATATATATATATACAAATTGAACCGTTATAATAAATACGCGTCGATTTCCTGCTTAAATGGAATCGAAAGTTTTACTGTAATGTTACAATCCAATTGATATAAACATTACAGTAAGGCGGGGCTAGTTGATGGAACGATGACCTCGGAACATGTCTGGCACTGTACACGAAATGGGTCATCGGAAAGTCAATTGAGCTAACACCTTCCTAAATCCGTGAACCAAGTTATTTGCATGAATGTTTAAATACATGCAAACATCTTTTTTCTGTAAATCACTACCAGCTAGTGGGAGATAGGAAGGTTAACACACACACACACACATATATATATATATATATATATATATATATATATATATATATATATATATATATATATATATATATATATATATATATATATATATATATATATATATATATATATATATATATATATATATATATATATATATATATATATATATATATATATATATATATATATATATATATATATATATATATATATATATATATATATATATATATATATATATATATATATATATATATATATATATATATATATATATATATATATATATATATATATATATATAAAGAAAATTGTATTCGACAGAAATTTGAGCCAAGTTCCAGCGCATCACAATCGTTTTTAGATTTGCTATAGGTCAAATTTATCCCGGTTTAATTTGTTAATGGTATTCAAATCCATTGGAGCAGTCATACTCAATATATATATGAAACCTATCGTGTATTTGCTTTCTTTTCCAACTGAGCATGAGCATGACGATCGTAAAATTCGTAGAAGTAGCCTTCGTGATTGACCAGAACAAGCGAATGAACGATAATCAACGGATGGAGCCTGGGAGTAGCTATCCATCCTCTATGTACACGTTTCGAAAGTTCTATACGCCACGTCTTTACAGTAATCTGGTAAGGAAATTAATGTTATTATAGCAAACGTGGTTATGGAGATTCTGTATATCTCTGCATCTCTACGTTTACTACGAGAAGGAGCTAGTGAGATGGGGTAAATAGTTACAAATCTGAATCCACCTTGATAAGCGATACGATCTATGTAACTCGGAGAAGAATTAGCGCGTGTTTTTTACTCTGGGCAGCTGGCTGTCGAGAATTTCAAATCAATTCGGAAATTCTGAGATAGTTGAAAATGCAACTTCAATCACGGATAACCGATGACCGGGAGTATAACTTAAATATGAAGTAAAAGAAACTGATTTACTGATTTAATATGGCAATGTGCTAAAATAGAAAATGCCATAAATGAAGAAATGATTCTAGTTTTTGTTGCCTCTTACGAAAACGTTATTTTGCTTCCTTTTAAATTTCTTTTAAACTTAACCCGTTGCAGTAACGCTACTAGATTGACATTTTATAAACAATATTTAATGTGACGACTGCGTAATTAAAACTGTAGAATTTATTTGTTTTTATTAAGTTTTATGATAGTTTTGAGCCGTATATAGATTAGAACAGTAAAGTAAAAAAAATGAACACAAGTATATTAAAAATTGATGTGCATATGAAGTCTTTTATGGGTTGGGTATTGGACAGCATTCCATTGCTAATATAGAAACATTAAAGTGTCTCAACACAGACATTCTTACTACAAGTAGGTGAAAAGGTGAAAAGTTTTTCGATAGCTCTATTATAAAAAAACAATGGAAGATTCTTTAAATAGTTTTTGCAAACAAAAATACCGAAAATACCGGTTTTTGATGGTTATAAAACCGGTATTTCGATATTGAATATTTGGACGGTTTTACCGGTTCTCGGTAACGGTAAAACCGGTACTCCCAACCCTAGTATGGCGGCTCAAAAGTGTTGACATCCCTCTAAGAACGGTTGGTTTCAAAATCGTCCAATGAAGGACGTTCGTTGGACCAATTTGGACAACGTCCAAATAACCGTTCAACGAACGTCCATCGTTGGACCCGTGTTGAACGATTTTGAAACAATTTTTTGGACGTCTCAGTGTGATATATTAGTTGAAACGTTTACACAAGTACTATAAACTTGTTCGAACATGGATCTACGTTCTTTGTAATAAAACTATCAACGGTCAATATTATCGTTGATAGCCTGTCAATTGAAACTTCTGCGATATCGTGTGCAAGGGGGGATTCCAGATAACCTACAGGTTCGTCGAAATGGTAATCGAAATGAAAAATGAAAGGGTTGTGTACAGAGTACGACCACGGTGACATGAAAAAATGTACACTTTGCTATACACCAAATATATTACAAAACCGACCGCTTCTATAAATCCCATATGAATCATAAATGTATGCCATTTGTAGATGCAAAGGCTTTAAATCTAATTAAACAATCATTCTACGATTAGCGTGCGCTGTGGAATGAAATGTCAAACGCGTCCATGAAGTAGAAGAGAAAGGTGAGCAAAATTGCCATTTCCTAATGTGTTGGTATTTTGTCTAAAACATTTGGTATGCTACCAGGCCTACCGAACCGAAATATCAATAGATGGACAAAATTACAGTTGGAGCTCAGTGTTTGTTTAGTTTTATTATTTCGGGAGTTTATCTGTGTAATTTGTTTGGCATAATCTGCGTTTTAGTGTTGCGAAATATTTTTTCATCAGTTTTCATCGTACAAGTGGCATACTTAATTTCAACTACAATATTGCTGGAACTCAGCTACAACGCGTTGATCACGTAAAGGACACATCGAAATGCGTAACACTAACTACGCTTCCAATAGTCCAATTATAGTGATGGTTCGTCGCTTCAACGAGTTTGTCGAGCACTTCGTCTTCGATACCAATTCATCACAATTCCGTTACCGTTTGCTGTTAAGTTAATTATTTTTAGTTTAGTTAATTAAGACTTATTGTCAGTTGAACACAAATTTTTAAATACAAATGTAATTTCCTTCTGCTGAAAAGGTAACACACTGCACATTGGTCCCAAAGAGAAAAAAAGGGGTTTTTTAGATTGCGTCAAAACTGTTGACTTTAGCAATGTGGTGTCTTTGAGAAAGTTTCTTGGAGTAGAACTCCCCTTCTTTTTGTTTTATCGGATTGATGATTAATCCCCCGAATAGTGAGTTACGAAATTTATTTTATTCAATAATTCAGATAGACAAATACTTCAGCAAAGTTGTAGAGAAACTAGTTGCAAACATTTTACCTGAAGACTTTAACCATAGAGAACAGACGTCCATCTTCAGCATTCAACTTGTGTAAAATCTCTAACGGTTTCGAAGGTAGTTGGGATATCCAAACCAGGTGCGCTACTGTCGTCATGTTTTTTTTGTGGCTGAGTTCAACTGAATTGACAGCGGTTATTCCTCTACCCAGTCAAACTAGTCCGGAACCGGTTCGGACTTCCAGCATGAATTCCAGCTCAAATGCATCAACCGATGGTGGCGCTAGTGTTTATCGTATATTAATTCAAATGTTTACACACGTTTTTTAAATATTTTTGTTCGATCATGGATGTCTGTTCTCTGTGCTTTAACTCTCTATTTTTTCATGAAAAACATGCAAATGGTTCAACATTTGTTCAGAAGCACGTCCTAGTTCTAATGATAATTTTAAAGACATTTAATTTCCAACGACATTTTGATCATGACTATCGGTGGAGAAATAACGGAGTAATTCGACTTTGCCTAAATTAGGAATTGCTCCCACGACTCTTAAGGGGTTTATGTGGCACTGCTACTATGATCAGCATCGCACCACAGCGGTTATTTCGAAAGAGAATTTTCCGCCTTAAGGGCTCATGCACGACAATTTCCAATTTGGGAACAATTGAATACGTTGCCATTTCCCAATCGATTTTAATAATCAAAATGTCGTTGGACACGAAATTAAATGTTCTTTCGAAGTATCATTAGAACTAGGCCTCTAGGAAAATGTTGAACCATTTGCATGTTTTTCAAGAAAAAACTCAAAAATTTGGCAATTTTAATATTGTTGTCCAAAAATGGCGCATTATTTCTTACAAAACAGCATCATATGGCTACCTTTGGAAAGGTATATTTTTCTTCTAACTAGAAATGTTGATAAATCGCAAATCGGCTGAAAACTGACAGCGCAATTAATTTATTGCAGAAAGTCCCAAAAAATGGTTTAATTTTGCTATAATTCAAGATTTTCTATACCCCATCTTTAAAATAATTTTTTAAAATGCATTTGAAGTGCTTTACAACCTGTACTAGGTCTCTTGAAAAGTTCAAAATTGCTGTAGCACCGTGTAATAAATTGAAGATTTTCCTTCCTAATTGAGAAATGTTGCCACATCTACTATAATGTATTGTAATGTACTGAGAACGAGAGCTTGAAAAAATTGATATCCCTGCGTGAACTTAAAAGAAAACAAAATTCAATTGATGCCCGCCACGATGAATGAAATGTATGGTTCGTTCCCCTTGTAATTCATTCTCCCGACCCAGCGCATTCAGGTTCGGGCATGTTCGGTTTTAGAAGCAAACTGAATTTTGTTTCTATGCCAGCTCTGAGAGGGATTATTGAGCAAAAGTGCACCAGATATAGATTCTGCAGTTCACTTATGCTCGAAAATGATAAACGGTACATTTTGAATTTTGAAGACGAGTAGTCTGCAAAAGCTTTAGAGCCTCAAAAAAATTGAAAAAAAAAAATTCCTTCAATCAAAAGTTCCATTTCACCACTGCACAGTGGTCCAGATCGCTAATTTAGGAGGAATTTTTACTTTCTGACAAACCTGTATAATTTAGCCGTATCATGTCTTAGGATGAATTTGTTAACAAAAAGTAAAAGATACGAAAGTAATACTAAAAAAACGTTTTTTTTCAGGAACACCCTAATCTTTTTTTTAATTTCTTGTATAACAAAAACTAAAAGAGATAGAGCTTTAATATATTCAACAAATTTATTCAAAATAAGTTACTTTACAACTTTGTGGAAGACTGTGGAGCTCTATCTTTCATCAGTAAAAAGTTTATTTTCGTATTTTAGATAAATTAGAACCACTCTAATAACTATTCCAATAAAAAGAAGCATCTTCTGATGTACACAAAATCATCCTAAGACATGATACGGCTAAATTATACAGGTTTGTCAGAAAGTAAAAATTCCTCCTAAATTAGCGATCTGGACCACTGTGCACTGGAACCAATGGTATACAAATATGTTCTGAATTAAAAACTATTAAATGTTTAATCTTTTATTAAGATTACAGTTGTTTCACTACAGTCTAAGAATGACTGCATTATTTTAATTAAGAATAATAAGACGATCGGTATACTATGAATACCATAATTTTGGAGCACATCCGAAAACAATCAGTTCAGATTCATATAATAATTACGTAGAAAAAGCTCTCTATCTAAATAACTAACATTTCTTATAGATTTAATAAACCATCATATGCTTTAATACGTTAAATATTCCTTATACATTTATCAAATTGTCATATACATTTCATTGGACCACCCAATGTTTTTAATATGATAATTATCAGATAGTTATTATATGGTGCGCTGATAGATTTGGGTCTGACACTGGAATTTAAATGTTATATGGAAACCTGATATAATTGAATTTGTGAGGAATGCAACATTCAACATGATATCCATATAAGTTTGATATACTTTTGAAAGTCTACTGTAGCAATCATTGGAAATTCCAATAGTGCTGAGTTATATGAATATCATATAATATGGATGTAGCGATTCCGCTCAGTGTAGCATCCTATGAAAAAGCTCGTCCGCTTCGCACTGTTAAATCGACCAAGGAAACTCCCTGGTGGAGAGTTGAGCTGGAAAGAAGGAAGAAGGATATTAAAAAATCTGATGTGGACACGGGAGACCATCGTGTGTCCAACTATGAGCTGCGATAGTATTCGATCTTTCTATTTGTCCAGTTTTTCAAGCGATCGAAGTAGCCTTTGATGCGCTGATGGTGTCAGGTACTGCCGCGCCAGTGACACACGACAAAAGGTTTTTCTTGATCTCAACTGGTCCAAGATATCTGCGGCCGGAACAAATCGGGTGAGACGTCGATGTTGAAGTTAGCGGGGACCTAGCAAATTATGCTGAATGGATGACGGGGGGTTTCCTCGACTCAAGAGCGGAGATGACTTGCAGAGAGTTAGACAGCACACTGACGGGTGTACCTTCCGGTTTCTGAACCATAGCGAGTGCGATAGCAGACGCCTCAGCAGAGAACACCGAGCATAGTGCCAGTTTGCGGAAGGAGAACTCTTCCTCTATTTCAATCTCATCACCGATATTAAAGCCATCAGTGAATATCCGCGCGTGATTGCTATACCTGGGCGCTATCAGTTGGTTGTATTTAGTTCTGTTCTCACGGTCGCGCCTTGCCCGGTTACAAATTTGGAGTAGTCGGGCGATGGATGGAAGATCCACGTCTGTAGCAGCAAGCATTCCTTCCCGGCTGTACGCTTCGAAAATCCCAGTGCTCTTCTAGCGATGGTGAGTACAGCCGCCCAACAAAGGAGGAGAGTCCCGGCCTCCACGTTGATTGCTTCAGTAGGCGTGTTGGGAAGCAGGCTAGCAGTAGAACCGATTGTCCCGCAGTATAAGGGGTTTAGAAGGTTGATAAGATATTCCATATTGTAAGACGTCAGCTCTATCCCATAGAATATTTGGCTGGAGAAAGAAAGAGTTCATGGCCACCAGGAATAGTGTAACTACGAGGAGGACAGATCCTTGGGGGACCCGTTTTCCTCCGGAAAGGAGTAAGTTTGGACACCTCCGATTCTCGTGCGGACGGTACGATTAGACAGGTAGTCGCACAGGAAGCGGCCCATGCTTCCGGTGATCCCCCAGTTTACCAGCTGTTTCAGTATAC